>NC_087202.1:78373692-78376192 GCF_015104395.2 Macrobrachium nipponense | reverse complement strand
GTGCCGAATACCTCCGAATTCCTAACCCCGCCCATTCCCGTTTCCTTATCCATAACCTTTGGTAACCTCCTCCTTTCTCTCCGGACACTCACGCTGGATGAATATAAATGCCTTCATTTGCAATTTCCTTCCGTTAAGTCGCATAAGTGGATTTTAACAGCCTCAAACCGTCTTTGTCCCCAGGCGCCTATATTTCAACCCGATTCTGGTCTTCTTCCGTGAGTGATATTTGGTTGGGCATTTGCGGTTGTTTTAAATTTTCTCGATATAATATATGAACGTACCGAGTTTTATTCTGTCTTTCCAACACCAACACCTCCTACTCCTTCTTTATCGACCTCCTTATTATTATTATTTATTATTTATTATTATTATTATTAAAGTGTAGACGAAGTAGTGGCGAAGTCTGAGCACGGGTCAAGGGTGAGACAAAATAAATCTATAAAAAAAAAAATATACATGGTATTGGTAATAATTTAACATGACCACGTTTTTTTTACATGGATATAATAGCATTTACGTTTTAAAAAATTAAATCTCAATTCAAATTCTGACATACCACTGAAATATAGTTCATCGGAATTTATATAACATTACGTGGACTTCATTCCATGGTACTGCCATCATGATTTCTCGTTTTATAGACCCTCGGAACTAAATCTCCTGTTATTCTCTCATTTTCCAAAGTTTACCATTAGGAATGTCTATTTCTAGCTTTAACCGTCACTTTTTTCTTGTTTTCCATAGCTCACGACTCACTGTAGAGCTTGAGGGTAATTACATAGCAATGTCTCTGACTGATATTACAAACCGACGTCACAAGTACAACTGTCACTGATAACCAATGTAGATTACTTGCTAACAAAACATATAGGGGGAAAAACCTGCTAAAAAATGACACACTTCATAATATTAATAGAATTTGTTGTCACTGATGCCCAATATATAACACTTGCTAACATAACGTATAAGAAAAAATTAATTTTGCTAAAAAATTAACACTTCATAATATTATTAGAATTTGTTGTCACTGATGCCCAATATACATTACTTGCTAACAAAACGTATAAGGAAAACACTTGCTAAAAACTCACACTTCATAATATTAATAGAATTTGTTGTCACTGATGCCCATTATAAATTACTTGCTAAGATAACGTATAAGGGGAAAAAAACTTGCTAAAAACTCACACTTCATAATATCAATAGAATTTATTAGTAACTAAGTTCACACAACTTTGGAAAATACAACATTATTAAGCAGAACGTACTAGATGTCAAATAAAACATTAGTACAACTAACAACTCGTTAAAAATCATATCTGTAAAATATCAAACTGCAACATACTACACATACCCATAATAACAACACTTGGGAAGTTAAACCGATCGTTAACAGAAAAATTAGGTGTACATACTTAAGTTTAGGTGAAAGCTCAAAGATTGAGTGTGACTGAGCAAATGGTTACCCAACTGACTTACTGATTGACCAATAAAGACAAAAGGAACAAATGCAGACAAAATGAACCAATCCTAAACACTGAAGAACTTGTTTCACTTAACATACAATAAAGACCCCAATCTAAGTAACTCCATGTGAGCAAGAGCGCACACATACGTACATACGTGCGTGGATAATGGATTTGTGCGTGTAGACGCACTCACAGTTGTACACATATACAGCTAGTAAAAGCTGTAGGAACTTCAGTTGTTAAAAGGACTAAAATTGATAGTGTATTGCAAATAAAACCCACTGGGCTTTTTAATTGTTCCGAGTTCTACCATTCCACAAAAATGATTTTATACAAATCAAATTCTTCCTATAAGGTAATTCGCTAAATGAACTAGCTACGATAAACGAATAAATGAGAGGTTTCTTTTACATTCCGATAAACTGAATTGGTCTATAAATAGTTATAGGTCATAAACTTTAGAATTAATGGTGTTTTTGTATGAAACACTACTGTTACTCATAGCATAATTCCTTATTTCCAAATATTTTGCATTACGAGTAAGTTGCTGTTCCAAAAAGAGATGGAGTTAATTAGCGAATTCCAGTTTAAGATGGAATCAATGATGCTTGAGGACCCTGCTGCCTTTCCAGACCTTTTAAGTCTGCTGGTTTGACAATTTGAGTGCGCCTTTGAATTATAACAGCTACGAGTTTAAATATTTACTACGCATGCAACCTCCAGAGGAATAAGTCCATGTTCTATACAAAAGACGACCCCCCATGAGAAGATGGAACCAAGAGCAGACGACCCCCGTGAGAAGATGGAACCAAGAGCAGACGACCCCCGTGAGAAGATGGAACCAAGAGCAGACGACCCCGCCCCCCACCCACCATGAGAAAATGGAACCAAAATCATATGATCAAGATATAATAATCCAACTCTCACTGAATCTACAGACTCAGCCTCAGTGACGTCCACTTCCTCTTGCATTAAACATATTCAAGATCTGTTGCGACTCTCAGTAACATTTTTATTAAGGAGTGGGG
>NC_087202.1:78278692-78368692 GCF_015104395.2 Macrobrachium nipponense | reverse complement strand
CTTCATTATTTCATTAAAGAGTTTCATACAATCATGACTGTTTACAAGTGGCAGTATACCTTATTATTATTATTATTATTATTATTATTATTATTATTATTATTATTATTATTATTAATAATAATAATAATAATAAGATAAAAAAAGTATTATTATTATTATTACTCTGTTGAATAAAATGGCAGAATTCAGCGAATTAATCTGAATTCTGCCCTTTTATTCAACAGAATTTGTTTAAAAGCGGGTCTGCTTCCAAAATATAATTACCATCATTATTACTATTATCATATAATAATAATTATTAAATCATTACCATTATTATGAAAGAGTAAAAGTCAAACTTTAATCATGAATGTTTACAAGTGGCAGTATACCTATTATTATTATATTATTATTATATTATTATTATATTATTATTATTATTATTATTATTATTATTATCATTATTATATTATTATATATATATATATATATATATATATATATATATATATATATATCTTACAAGTGTGTAATGTTAATGAATCACATATCATGCCTTGCTTGGAGACAAGCTGAGCTGTAAGGGCAGCTTACTTGAGTAAAGGAATTTGAGTACGCAAGCAGTTTAAACCAAGAGACTGCTCGCCCTGTCGTCAAGCAAGTACATTCGTTTGTAAGGATGTTACAGGCCTAATAGTCCAAGGCACTTGCGAAAGTCACATTCCTTTTGGTGAACACAAAGAGGTCAGGTGGTACACACCGCGTGTCGGGAGAGAAAGCCCCATCGTAAAGTTATGATACATTTTGCAAGACTTAGAAAACCGTTACCTTTGAAAAGAGAGAGAAGTGTGAAATACTTTCTTTACTTAGATACTTTGAAAAGAGTGATGTGTGAAGTGTATCTTTTATCCATTATTATCTTTATTACAGATGGGTCCTATTCCATGGCTAATTTAGAAACAGGATTCTCTAACCTGACCAATATAATGAACTTCTTGACATTTTGGGTCTGGGAGTGAATTCTTAGTCAGGAGGGTAGAATGTTAACTTACTGATTTCTTTATGGGCAGATTTGGGTTTTCTGTCATTATGACTTGTTAATCATTTAGTTCTAATTTATATTCAACTGCTTTGAGTAATAAATAGTATATTTTTATACTTACGAGATCTTAATAGCCTAACGACATGGTTGCAGACAGAGGGCACCATTGACGACAGGTAAGGGTTTCTGATTTGTGTAGTTTAAGGAAAAGGTGGGGTTAAGATATATATATATATATGTATGTGTGTGTGTATATATGTATATGTATATATATGTATATGTATATATATATATATATATATATATAATTATATAATTGATATTATGAAAAGAGTAAAAGTTAAATTTTGCTACCTTTCATAGCAAGTAGTTTTAGGATTACGAATATTTCCACAGAACAGCTTAGACACACTAAAACCAACTCGAACGCCAAATACTTTAATTATTTATTCTTTTTTAACTTATCAGAATATATATAATATATATATATACTATAACTATAAATATACATAACATTATATATATTATATATAAATATTATAATATACATATATTATATTTATATATATATATATATATAATATAAATATATATTATAAATTTCATATGCACGTGTGTATGCACTGTAACAGCAATAACAACTGCTTCGTTTAACAAAAGCATTATGGCAATTTGTGTTCTGAATGCTAGTTCCTAATCTACTGACAACAGGAAAGTATTATCAACATTTAGTCGGTCATGTACTTTATCATTTCAGGTCAATATAAATTACTTCACTATCAAAAAAAGATCTGATTTCAACTCATCTCACACCATAGACGAAATCGGACGCACTCGTGACCAGGAAGTTACCACACCACAATGATGAAACCTTCAGACTTGTTGGAATGAACTTTTTTTTTTTTATCTAAAGCCTTGAATACATAGCTGGACGGAGCAGTACAACAACATTTACGGGGGAAAAAATAACACGATAAAGCTGAGTTCGTGAGAGGCAAAACGACAGAGAAGGTCAACGGACATGAAGAATGTGAAAGAAGGCAGATGATGGACTGTGCTACGTGCAATTTAAAAAGGTTGAAAATGTGTGAGAAACAATGATGTAAAAGTATGACCAAGTTGTCTGATATATAGAGAGCAATGATTCACTTCCTATGACAAATGAGGAAAACCAGTGATTTAACAAACGACGTATACAAACCAGGTCTCTAAGGAGTAAGACAGCAACTAGAACCTAAAGAATACACGAGGATGGATATTAACGACAAGGAAATGCAAGGAGATGTGAATAAGAACGGGCCGAACTATTTAAGAAAAAAAATTTATATGTTCACTCTTTCTTTTCACCTCAGCCAACGATGGAATCCAACTGATGAACACTTCCTAATTACAGGTTATCTTATTCCCTAATACTGAAAAGGCTCGTCACCAGCAAGCCGACAACCTTATGTTTATTACGTCATCCACTGAATCAAATGTTTATTACGTCATCAAATGAACTTGAGTCAATAAGGGACAGTGAGGCTCTCAATCTGCTTAAAACTACGGACGTTTCAACAAATAAGATGTCTGTACGTAAATGTAGGACATGGACCTTTTGGACTTATTCCAAACCACACCCATATATCTGAACTGAGCTAAATATAGAATTTAGGCCAAAGGCCAAGCACTGGGACCTATGAGGCCATTCAGCGCTGAAATGGAAGCTGACAGTAAAAGGGTTGATAGGTGTAACAGGAGGAAAACCTCAAAGCAGTTGCATTATGATTCGATTGTTAGGAGAGGGTGGAAAGTAAGATGGAAGAAAGAGATTATGAATGGAGGTACAGTAAAAGGAACGAAAGGGGTTGCAGCTAGGGGACGAAGGCACGCTGCAAAGAACCTTAAGTAATGCCTACAGTGCACCACATGAGGTGCACCGTGGGCACCACCCACCACCCCCCCCCCCCCCTACGTGGACAACTATGTCGACTGCTAAACAAAACAAAAGCAAGCAAAACTAAAATTAAACAAAAAGCAAAAAAAGCTAGCATTCATTTGACAAAAAACATTAAAAAGAGTGTTAGATTTATTAAAAAAAGAAAAAAAAAGTTAATTCCCAGCCTACCCCGCCATTAAATACCACCCTTTATCGAGGGCGCCCTCTTACAAGACAGCATCCGATGTCTAAACCCGAATGTTTACATCGCAGGACTCGATAAGCGAGTTGAAAGAACAGATCATAACTCAGGTCACAGTGACAGGTCACCAATGTTATCGACTTGCGTTACGCGAAATCACTAGACACCAACATCCTGTCAGGTTTCAAAGAACACGCCGGCGACTTTGATGTCAGCATACAACGAACATTTCTCTCTCTCTCTCTCTCTCTCTCTCTCTCTCTCTCTCTCTCTCTCTCTCTCTCCTAAGGCCGGTGCGGTGTCGTTGACATTTGACGTGATACGTATAACAATGGTGACAATTTTGAAGAAAAAAAATTATATATATATATATATATATATATATATATATATATATATATATATATATATATATATATATATATATTAGAATTAGTAACGACAACAAAGAAAACAGAAATTATAAAAAAAAAAAAAAAAAAAAAATTACGTCTTGGACCGCAAAAAAATGAGATACACTTACAATTGTTTTCGGCAGAATGTATGACAGTTGGTTTGAACACGAGCATTTATCCAAATAAAAAAATTAATAATAATAACGTCTTTGATACCGCAACGGAGACCACGAAAAAAATGAGATATACTGACAATTGTTTTCGAGATAGAATGTATGACAGTTAGTTTGAACACGAGCACACGTGTAGGGGATGTAATCAACACCCCACAACACAGCATCTCTCTCTCTCTCTCTCTCTCTCTCTTTTCGCAGGTACAAAATTATATCAATCCCTCAGCAACGTCTGATGCAAGTCCCACGTGTTTCAAGATACGAACGGCGATAAATCCTGCGATAGGCGAAGGGGGGTGGGGGGGTGGGGCGGTTTCCTACAGTAATGGTTCCCCAAAAACCGTCCCCAGGAGTTGGGGGACCCCTACACAAGGCAATATGATGACGGCTGTATACAAATGGAAATTATCACCATGACTAGGCGATACTGCAGACAGCAGCGAGAGGAGCGGACGCAGCGACTATCCGGACCTACTCCGAGCTTTATCGCTCTTACATGAATATTCATTCATAAGGAATAGATAGATCCAAAGCTTTTTTCTCTAAACACACACACATACACACACACACCACAGGAAAATGATAGGCAGAGAATCCAAGCGCTTTTTCGTCTTTACTTTCGTCTTTACAATGTCTTTGTAAAGACAAAAGCGCTTGGATTTTCTGCCTATCATTTTCCTGTGGTATTCGCTTATTTAATGAAGTACCGTGCACCTACTGTGATTTTTAAATATATATACATATATATATATAATATATATAAATATATATAATATATATATATATATATATATATATATATAATATATATATATATATATATATATATATTATTACACGGGAGCATCTACAGTATATACTGCACATGGATATATTTCATACGGCTTCATAAACATCAATTACTGGACAATCAAGAACTGCATGATCAGAAAATTAAAGGGTTTATAAAACAAAAAACATCTTAATGGAACAAAGATGAGGTGACCTCTTACCGAAATATTCAACACGTGCAATCCCATTTACACGAATATAAGCCTTTGTTTCAATGGCCGACAAACGTCATCAGAATTTTTCAGTGAAACAGCTTAAATGAAGTAAAGAACATTACTATGAAAATTAAAAATACTAATTTCAATCCAGATCTAATTTACGTCTGTTACAGAAGGCCCGGATCTTCAGCAAACTCAAAAACTTTGTGTAAGAGCTATTCCAAAGCTAGTAATTTTCAATATAATATAATCAGCTGGTTCGCTGGTATAGTGGTTAGTGTCGTGGAATGCCACTCAGATGTCGCTGGTTCGCGTCTCCCCAAGGGCGATGAAAAATCACTGACTGTACCATGACCAGTTACTGCTGCAGTGTGGGGATTCCGGTGGGAGGTTGAAACCAACATTCTTTGGAAGCTTGAATTTCAAGTCAATGACCCCTTTGGTGTGCTTGTTCCGTGAGGATAGGTTTCATCTGCTGAAGTATAATAATAATAATAATGATAATAATAATAATAATAATAATAAAGGTCCACATCATGCACTCGAACAGAAATAATGACCTCACGCCCCCTATCTATACCTGGGTACTCAACCAATATGTGACGTATGATCAAGAGAGCAAATCATTCCTAGCAGAATAACTGACAAGACTATCCATTAAAAGCCACATGGGAGGGAAAATGTTCGAATAATAAAGTATAGTTAAAGAATTTTTTGAAAAGATTCTCGTTCAGATGGTAGGCAGAAAGTCTCTATATATATATATATATATATTATATATATATATATATATATATATATATATACGTATATATACATACATATATCCATTCCAATCCACTTGGACCCCATCACTCAAAATTAGACGTCACACCTAGAAGTCGGTAGTAGGTAATACCCAGTCTTTAATACAAAGCTATTCTAAATAAACCATCAGAGATTGACTTCTCTATTTTTCAACCGAATGCTCTAAATTCTTATTCAAGTATAACTTGGACGCAAATTTACTCCCAAGAGTAGTATTCAATCTTGACAAACCTCAACAGCACCAACAAAAAGATATTCTTTTAAATATCATGTGGTAATACGAAAAATAATTGAGAGAGAGAGAGAGAGAGAGAGAGAGAGAGAGAGAGAGAGAGAGAGAGAGAGAGAGAGAGAGAGAGAGAGAGAGAGAGAGGTACTACCTCAAGTCATATGAGCCTTCACATTTGCCAAGGTATATATACGTACACGGTAAACAAAATTCACATCAACTTCTTTAACTATGACACCAAGTTACAGCCGCATTTTCAGAACGTGCGCGCGTAAATGAAATCCTTAACTACTCATTCCAGTGACCTATGGCATATATACCGACTCGTTACCGCTCCCATTTGAACCTTGTATGGCCTATATGTTTACAGTGGTTCAAATCTCTTCTTTTTATCCAAACAGCACACACATAAGAACTATAAATACGTTGTTCAATATCACTATTATAATTTCATTTCATACACAAATAAATAAGCCGTTCCATGACATCACAATGTTTGTTTGTATGGTGTTTTTACGTTGCATAGAACCAGTGGTTATTCAGCAACGGGACCAACGGCTTTACGTGACCTCCGAACCACGTCGAGAGTGAACTTCTATCACCAGAAATACATCTCTCTCACACCTCAATGGAATGCCCGAGAAGGTCATTACGATGACTTCACTTCTTTCACAAATGTTTTCCTCGTCACGATGCGTAAAAAATTAAATCTTTTTTTGTGACAAATTGTTTCACCGTTTTCCTGTTCACGGCACAAAACTACCCTCGCATTACTCTGGCGCAGAACAAATTAAAACTTATCTCGCTTCGCTATCTGCCTCTGGTTTGGACAGTCTGTACGTGTTATTTATCCAATATGTATTTTTTTTGTTTGGAAGTTCGTATAAAACTAAAAGGCCATTTTCTGCTTGTCTTTTTTGTAGGGTGTTCCAATTTAGGGCATACAGCAGCAGCAGCACACTCGTCATGAATTGTTGTTTTGTAACTTCAGTTATTTGCTAAAAATTCTGGCACGCGTATCTGAACCAATTCTATTTCATTCTTGCCGAATTAATCCCCTAAAAATGTAGCCTTTTTTTTTTCCCCAGTGCTGGCGTTACTTATGACATGCACACCAGTTTTTCACTCGACTGTAAAACAGTTTCTAGTTATAATCTATGCGCAATATCCATGCGTCCACTTTTGATTAATGGGATTAATTTTTATTGGCGACTTCTCTCTTTCTCTCTGTCGTTAGTACAGCTAATAACTGGAAGAAATATAAGGAAATGTACATTCGAGAATTTCAGTATAACCAGGTGTTGCATTTTTATTAATGCAATACTCAGAGAAATCAGCTTTTCTATGTAAACACTATGACTGAAATAATATCCGTATTATCACAATTTGTAACATACTTTGACGCAAAACCTTCTATATCTAACAAATGCAGGGATTTGATCCGATTCGTGAATGTTTGGTCTGATGACCTGGCACTGGAACTACGAAATTGCAGTATTACGTCAGTAAACATAATAGAACTCGCTATCCCAATTCGTAAAGAAACTTCAGCTATTACCCAGACCATATTGTCCCCAATTCGCTTAACTATAGTGCGACTCTATTTCTAACAGGACGGGGATACAATTCCTTGTGAGTGCCATCATAAAAGGTGTTAATTTTTTTTTTTGTCCTCGATAGGCAAGGCCATACACTTCAAGTGAAAGCTTCACCTCAAGCGATATGATCGATTGAAAGGTAAAGTTTTAATCTTAAGCTCAAGCCACAGTATCCGCTATCGGCAGAGCCAAAGCATTACGCAAGTGATCGTCAGAGGCAATATCTCGAACAAACAGTCCTATAATAAAAGGTGTCGATAAGTCCCAATACCATTACAAGTATTTATCGCACTCCAGTTTTCTGGCGAAGACACTTCATCTGAAACCCTGTCTTAGTTATAGTTAGTTATTTTATTGACAAAATTATGCAATTATTGGTACAAATTTGTCCACAAAGAGATATAGTACAAAATAAACAAAGTGGAGCATCGCTACGGCTTAGAGTTATCATGAAGGAATAGGTATATCTACTAAGACGAGGTTATAGGGCTGTCATTTAAAATATACTAAGGACGCCCCAATAAATAACTACAAATCAAAATGTCAAAGGAGTCTTTTTAGCTATTAGAGGGAAGCAACAGGGAGTGAACAGGTGTTTAAACCAGCAACCCGTAAAATAAAGTTATAAGAATAAAGCTGTAAGGAACAACATTATGTTCAATGTGCGAATATAACCTGTTTTTAATGTTTCCTCTATTAATTAATTTATAAATTTCATATTTGTGTGCGTGTGTGTGAGAGAGAGAGAGATACTGGCCATTTGAAATACCAGAGAACAAACAACAAAGATTTGCAAATAAAAACTCAAGGTAGTTTTTATTTTCATCTAGAACCCTTAAAATCTTAGAACTTCATTGAAAAAAGTATCATCCCCAAGTCAAACAATTATTTACTAATTTTACCAGACAAAAAATGGAAAACACCAACACACATATATACATACATACATACATACGCATTAGGATACGCGCACACAACCGCTAAACCACGCCATTACAATCTCTTAAAACCACCAGAAAAATTATATCAGCCGCGCAGAGCGAGCCTACGAATATGTAACCTTTTAATTTACCAGACAGGCAGATGTATATCAAATATTTAAGATTGCATTTAGTTTCCAAATTAGTTGTTGATGACCAATTAACAAGGAGGGTTCGTGTAGTATGGAGAGAAAAATTCTAAAATATGATCATTTGCATATGGAAATAATGAGACTGGTCAGAGCTGGACGCTGCCATTAGAGTCACTCGCGTTCAAATTTATCATCTCTCTCTCTCTCTCTCTCTCTCTCTCTCTCTCTCTCTCTCTCTCTCTCTCTCGTTTGCATTTTGCGCACATGAGTAAACTCTCAATCGATTACTATTTTCATGATCGATTATTTTTCATATGCACGTAAGAAATCTATACAAGCTTCCTATCTCTGAAGAACTTTAATTATGTAAATAAATAAATAAATAAATAAATAAATAAATAAATAAATAAATTAGATAACATATATGTAAATGTATGTATGTATGTACAGATACGTACATACACACAAACACATACATAAGGTTATGTTTGTCATTCATGCCATAACAGATCACTACATCGCACAGAACAGAAGGGTAAACCTCAGCATAATAGCAAAAGGTAGGTTACCGATTTGTGAAACTGCAAGACAAATGGAACTTTTCTTAGCTATAAAAACAAATTTTTCCAAAATACGTCTAAGAAAACGTTTGACGCAAAAACTAAGAAAAGTAAGTGGCTATTTAAACATCTTTTCTACAATCTAATCCTAACAGCAGCAACGAATGTAAACATATTTTGCCCAACAAATAAAAACAGAGGCGATTACGACAACGTTCATTTCTCCCAAATAAATTTCATGGCTAACGCCTGGGAAAATGCTTATGCTTATCATACACATCTTAAATAAACACACTTTGAAAGCAGTCCTTCTACGAACGACCAAAAGAGGCAGTATCCGTGCATAAACGTCCGATTGATAAGGTTTATCTTTATCGGCTCCACTTTTCTTTTTCTGTTAAAAAATAAAAATGTCGGAAGTTCCATAACTGACTAGATCAAATTTAATAACCGGAGGACTTAAAAGAGCTATTTACGATTTTTTTTTTTTTTTTTTTTTTTTTTTTTTTTTTTTTTTTTTTTTTGCAAATTGACACATCTTCATATTTCATAATATACGAGAAGGCAATAACTAAAATTACAATTTGATATCATTCAAAGAGAAACAGCGTCAGCATCCAATAAAACACCCCCGGAAACCTTTATCGTGCTCTACTTCAAACAGTTTTAGAAAAGCAACCTTTAGCAAACATTGATATAAGCAACAGTTGAAATATTTCTGTTACCCATAAGATCAGATTCAAATATTTCATACCCTATCAAAGTTACATTCTCAGCAAACACTGCTATAAGCAACACTTGACATATTTCTCTATTAATCATAACACTATTAACTAGGGGTCAAATTTAAATATTTCATACCCTATCAAAGCAACATTCTCATACAAATACGATAATGGCAGCATCTACAATATTTTCTCTTTACAAACGGAGAACTCGTAAGCTACTATAGAGAAATCCTTGAGATTAAGACCTATGAAAGTTCTTGTTAGAACTGTTTAGACAAGGGGAAAAAAACATCTAACAGATGCACTCTAAGAGAGACACGTATTAAGATTTCAAGCATACAGACTTGAGAGCGAGACACCCATCAATTATTTATCATTGATATTATTATTATTCACAGTGCACATAATCTAGTGGAGCTAGCCCAAAGGCCATTAACTTGCAAGATAAAACCTCCACAAACAAGTTCTTATTTACTGAACATGTTAAGACATAGACAACGGGATTCAAAGAAGAGAAGCAACAGAAGAGAAGTGGAAAGGAAAAGTCGAACAACGCGAAATCAGGAGAACAGTAACGAGAAGTAAATAGAAGAGAGAGACTTCCTTTCTTTATTCTAAACACCATAAATGCAAAACACTCGGGATAAGAACCCTGGCAGCACCTGCCGGCATATGCTGTACTAATAGTTCACAAACTGCCGGCCAACTCCACAGGAGGTCAGGGGTCACCAAGTTAACACACAGGAAGACAGAGGGGAGGGGAGAGGGGAGGGGAGGAGAGAGGGAAGGAGATGGGAGAAGGGAGAGGGGAGTCAACCCTCGATGGAGAACGTGCAAAGGAAGGGATAAGGAGGAGGTAATGGCTTACGAGGAGAAGTAAAAGGAAATTAAGAGAAGGGATGGGGGAGAATGACGCCATAAAGTGTAACAAGACGAAAAATAAGAACGGCCAAGATGCCTTAGTTGGTTAGTGAGGAGGGGGGGAGGAGGGGGGAAGGAAGGAAGCAGGGAACGCCTGCTAAAGGCGGCTAAAGCAAGAGTAAAGAAAACAGCAAAATATTTTGTATAAATATTTATATAAAGATAAATTTATAGGCAACACCGACGAACGAAAACAAACATACCAAATTTTTGAACAAATCGAGGATAAATGCCAAAATTAAATTATGCCACCTGACCAGAAGAAAATACAAGGAAAACCAAGAGAAAAGCAAATAATTCGATGCAGCACGTGGACTCTCCAATATGCAAGGTAAATGAGAAGAAAAATGACAGTTGCAGCTTAAAAAGTGTAGTATTAAATAAACCTTATGTAAATTCGATCTGTCTATCGAACAATCTACCTTTGAATCTATCATACAATCTCTCCCTCTGCTTACAAAAATACACAATTTAAACTTTTATATATATCTATATATATCTAATATATATATATATGTATATATATATATATATATATATATATAATATATATAATATAGATTACAAAATGTTTGTTGTAAACTGAGGGAGGATTGAGATTATATAATCCTCTTACATAAGACTCCCTGTTATCAAATATATCTAGAAGTATACAGTAATTAGATCTAATCATCTTAATATTAATCTATAAATGTTTTCAAATACACTCTCGTTTTCTGCATACATTAACCTTCTTGTAACACACAGTACATAAAAGAATTTAGTTATCTCAAAACATACCAGTGTCATTAACGGTGGTAATAAACTCTCTCTCTCTCTCTCTCTCTCTCTCTCTCTCTCTCTCTCTCTCTCTCTCTCTCTCTCTCTCTCTCAAGCACGCATAAATTGCTTCTCACAGCCAACCCTCTTGTAGGAAATAACTACAAATACATACATCAGCGATGTTATCTGCAGCTTTTACAAGGAGGAGCTCCTTCCCCGTGTATTTATCCACAGCGTTCATCTCCCCTTCCATAGGACCCCCTGCGGAATACTTTCCTGCCTCCCCCCCCCCCTCCCTCCTTCCTCATTACCCTGCTACCACACATCCTACTCCTACTACTACTACTTCTGAGACACAATTGCATATCAACCAGGGATCCTTTTTCTCTATCACTCATAAACTAACACAAATAAAGCTATCAATTATAATATACGCTGCCACTAATTGTTGAAAACCAGGCGGCGCTGGCGTACCAGCACGGTGCCCTTGTAGATTACGTTAAGGTGGGTTTTATTATGTTGACTCGGGTTATGTTACATCAAATTCCGCTGGATAAATAAATAAATAATCGAAACCAATTAGCAGAACATGCTCATGTCATAACGGCCGCTTTACCTTTGACTGTAAACTATAATAAAGTACACCAATTTTATCCACACCAGGAGAGGATGTTCTACTTTTAAATATCCCATAGTCTGCAAAGAAAACAGTATTTAAATAAATATTAATAAATTAATAAAGTTTGTATAATACAATAAAAAACAAAAGCGGCGGAAGTCCCAAAAATGAGGCTTAATCGGACTGAGCAGTCAATCGTGAAAAACAAATTTTTTTTTTTTTCTTTTATAGTACGAGCCCGGCACCAGAATGGAAGTCAAAACTTAGATTACAGAATTCTCACTTAGTTCTTTTAAAAAACGCGAGATAAAGAGAATTACAATAATAAAACTCTTATCCCAAAGACCTGACTTCGTTTTACAGCAGCATTTCTGCTTGTCCTATACTCGGTTTTTTTTTCATCTGTCCACCCGCCTGTGGTGTTTGCGTATGGTAACACTGCGTCCCGGGCTTTAGATAGTTACATTCAGCTTACTCTCAACAAAAATATCAATACCCTATTTCGAATATTAACGGTGCAATTCGCATACAGTAAATTATCAAAACACTTTTCAATTGTTAATGTACACCCAGATATCCTTTTATTTACCTAAAACTTATACATAGCGTAACTATCTAAAGCCCGGGACGCAGTGTTACCATACACAAACACCACAGGCGGGTGGACAGATGAAAAAAAAAACAGTATAGTCGAGGTCCCTCACTATATCAGCCAAGCCTCGTGGTTTTTTAATACAGCAATTACGAATTGTCAAGTCCTGTTAAGATAATGAGATAAAGCACGAATCGCATAGGGAAATTAACTAATTTAACGAAGTGACATTGCTTTTGCTTGTTATAAGTTTATCATTGCAGTCCTTTATCTTTTATCTGTTATTGTTTTAAAATTCAAATCTGTTATACCCTATCATAATACCTCAGATGCTAAAGTTTATATTCACTATCACTTATTTTAAGCATGGGAATTAGAGCCCAATTCTTTATCGGCATGTGGTGCAATTCAATTCTTGCCTTTTAATTACCATTACAGCACACTGTTCATTTCCCTTCATTGGATCATGTGAAAATACGCGTTATGCTCCGTCACTGTAGTTTGTTACAGTAAAACTATTTAACTCAATTATCACTTAATGAGCGAGTGATTTTGATGTTCCTCAGTTGGTAAAAAAAAATCCGTATTTTCTTCTATATTTATTATCCATATCCCCTCTTTTGATACAATTATTACGCCTTAACAGTTAATATGACTTTATCAGAAACCACACAGCATTACTCATTTGCCCAAGAGTTCAACTTATGTTTTACTCTTCCTAAGCTGAAGTAAGCGACTGCTAACAAGATTTCTTTTGCCTTTCCAAGGACAGAATATATTTCTATGTTTTAAGAGGATGAACAGACCTAGTTTAGGATCTAATTACTAATCAGCCAATTCTACTACCGTTCCTGTGTGTGTGTGTGTGTGAGTGTGTGTGGGTCGGGGGGGGCCCTACAAAGACTCTAAGAAGAAAGAGAAGAGTCGTCTCCACCCTCCAGCTACTCCGCTTGAAATAATGCCAACAATAAAGAAAAACTGGAGGTCAAATATAACAAATAAATTAAAAGCAACTATATTAGAATACGAGTTTCAGTTAGTTTAATTAAATAAAATCAAGAAAATTGTTGTGATTTTATTATAAAAATTTCATGTAACAGCTTAACCTCTGGGCTATACTACACCCCCTCCCCCTTCTCTCTCTCTCTCTCTCTCTCTCTCTCTCTCTCTCTCTCTCTCTCTCTCTCAGCACCCCTATCGACACCCATTCAATGCAGTACACCATCATGCCCAACACAGCAATGCTGTGCCACATACACATACCCATCATAGTCTGCGCACGTGTGTGTGTGCATGCCCATGCATGCATTGCACCACGTACTCACTCACTCTCTCTCTCTCTCTATCTCTAAGAGAAACTTTGACACTACAAATGAGGAGAGCGTCTGACTTCACATGATGAGCGAGGTAGACTTCCTTTTTATCAATGGACATCAGAGAGAGAGAGAGAGAGAGAGAGGACAGCCCCGCGTCAAAATGAGACAATGGCCACGAAATGACCCCGAACAAGTACCGGGGCATTTTACCCTCGTAAAGTGTCACTTGGAACTCGCTCGGAATCCGTGTTGCGGTACTCGTCTTAAATTTGGCCGCGACTGTCGCAATCATGAAATGGCACCGCGCTACTAAAACGTGGCCATCAAAAATTACATGACTAACAAACAAGGCAGATAACTGATGACAAGAAAAAAAAAATTCCATCATGGATGAGAGAGAGAGAGAGAGAGAGAGAGAGAGAGAGAGAGAGAGAGAGAGAGTGGTTTGATGGTTTCTTAGTTTCCTTGAGGAAAGAGACCCAACATTTTGGCTTTAAATCGTTTAGTACATGGGCGAGATAGCCAGAAAGTGAGAGATGGGACGATAACTTCAATTAGAGAGAGAGAGAGACAGAGACAGTGAGAGAGATTATATGACCGCCCCACTCTTGCTCCATACCCCCCCTCGGAGAACGAAGACCATGTTATCAACACGAGTCCTCCAGTACACACAACGTTTTCTTTCAACAACAAAAGAAAACGAAAAAAAGAAAAAAAATAATAAGGTGTGCCTTACTTCCTGCGGAGTATTCCTCACACCTGTCAAATACATTAGCATTCAGATCACTATCGCCTCCGCTCAAAAAGTCACATCCCTATTGTCCCGTACTTTGTTATTAGCGTCAATCATGACATTCTGTAGATAACGGGACATCCGAAAACTATATCCCTAATGGGACAGATATAATGTCACTTATTTATACATACATACATACATACATACATACATACATACAAACATACACACACACACACACACACACACACACTCACACACACATATATATATATATATATATATATATATATATATATATATATTGTGTTGCACAGCGTTGAAGGCAGTAGTATATTTATATCTATTTACTGATCTATATGTAAGTATGTGTACGTATATGTATATATGAATAAACATATAGATATATTATATGAATAAACATATAGATATATTATATATGTATATAGGAGTAAAATAAATTAAACAAAATAAATAGGTCATCGAAAGGTTATGCAGGTAAGAAACAAAAACAAGAGAGGGAAAAAGGATGTCAAAAAGATAAGGAACCAATCGGAAGGCAGGTGACTGCGGACGGGAATAAAGGCAAACACGAGGGAGGGTGGGTGGGTTGGAGATGGCGATGGGGGAGGGGGAGGGGAAGGGGAGGGGGAGGGAAGGGGGAGAAGGGGGACAGTATGCAAGGGATATTCAGACAATCATAATCAGTTTACCAACGACACCAATAGGGAAAGGAAGGAAGGAAGGAAGAGTCAGTAAGTGTTGTCGTTGTTGCTGTCTATTACTCTTTTGTTTGTTTCCAAAAACGACTTTCGTGATGATTCTTAGAAAATACGGTAAAATTACTGTAATTATTCTTAATGATAAAAATGCGACGACATTTATCTACAAAAAGCCATAAATATCATAAACTTGCTAAAAACAGAAAAAAAAAATTCTCAACAGAACTGAACATCTAAATGTGAAAAGAAAGACGACAAAAATCGCTGGAAAGTCTTTATAGTGATGAAAGCGAAAACAGAGATTTTATTTGTTTGTTGTTTTAACGTTGCATGGAACCAGTGGTTATTCAGCAACGGGACCAACGGCTTTACGTGACTTCCGAACCACGTCGAGAGTGAACTACTACACCGAAATACACATCTCTAACACTTCAATGAAATGCCCGAGAATCGACTCACGGCCACCGAGGTGGCAGGTCAAGAACATACCGATCATGCCACTGAGGTGCTCTAATAGAGATTGTACTCCAACGAAAAACCAAATTCTGCGATTTACCGAAAATAACCAACACGATAGTGATATGAAGAGTCTGTTTTGAGCTATGAGATAACTATGTGAAGATTAAAGATATTACTCCAATAACAATTTATAAAATAAATAAAAAGGGTATTCGGTATGAAGTGACGCATTACTACTCAAACGGCCGTCTTGCGCATGTCACTGAAAATCATTCAATTTACGAATTTTCAACATGTTGAAATTTGACATCCTAAAATATGAAGAGAGACAAATATCGGTTTGAGAATGCCTTGATATAGCAGCCTGTTTTTTTTTTTTTTTTTTTTTTTTTTTTTTTTTTTTTTTTTTTTTTTTTTTTTTTAAGTGACTTTTCTCACAAAGCGTATCGAAAAAAATTGGTTCTTGTAAGATTGTGTAATAGTTGCTCCCTTCTTTAAAGCAGTCAGTTATAAAAATGCACGTTAATGTGCACCAGTGAGCGTATATCAAAGGATACAAAGTCTATTAATTTGTACACGCAGTAGTAAGAGCCGTCTGCACTTCGGTAATTTTGAGTTTAGCCATATTTTATGCCTTTTAAAACCTGTATCAGTTAACCGTCAAGAATTCTTCCGTACTTTACTAAATCGTTAAGATCTCGATCGCAACAGAAATATGAGACTGTCCTACGATCCACCTCTTCGAGCAAATAAAAACAGAGCTTTCCCGAAAATAAAGTACCATTGGTATTTCTCATCATTATATTCGAATCCAAATATAGCACAGACTCAAATCCTCCACGGATTCGAGATGCCTGCCAGGCGTGACTTTAAAATTTCGACATAAGACATGATGCTACGCCCATGTTTTAAATTTCGACATAAGACATGATGCTAAACGTTTTAAATTTCGACATAAGACATGATGCTACACCCATGTTTTAAATTTCGACATAAGACGTAATACTACACCCATGTTTTATGTGTCAACATAACAGTAGTCAAACTTACCGTGTCTTCCATTAAGGATATCATAATAATGAAAAGTCGTCTTTTCTAGCTATGGGCCTGAGCATCCAACTGGTAAATACGGAAGAAACGGAAATCCACTCTCCCATTTTTGGAAAACCTCCAATTCCATGTCACAGATCCGTAACTAGGCGCGCGCGCGAACATACAACTGGACAGACGTAAAAGTTCCCTCCAAAGGATATGAAGTTTTAGAATTAAGTATATCTTACTTTAACCAGACCACTGAGCTGATTAACAGCTCTCCTAGGGCTGGCCCGAACGATTAGGTATTTTTACGTGGCTATAGGAACCCATTGGTCACCTAGCAAAAGGACCTACAGCTTACTGTGGGATCCAAACTATATTATATAGAGAAATCAATTCCTCTGATTCTGCACTGGCCGAGCCGAGAATCGAACTTCGGACCACCGGATTGGTAGCCCAGCGCGAAAAACCACTCGTCCAACGAGGAACTATGAAACTTGAGAATACGGAAAATTAAATATACTACAGTTATTTCAGCTGCAAACTAGAACTGGGACCGAAATATGGTGCTAGAAAAAGGTGCTTTCCTCATACATCCTTAATGAAGGATGAGGTAAGTGTATATACGGGGGAGTAGGGGTTTATAGGAAGGGGACAGGGAGCTTTTAACTCCATTAAGCCCTACAATAAATTAAGTCAAGAGTGGGTATGATAAACGAGAGAAAATGGCGTCCCAGCATTCACCTACTGGGAAGATAATGTTTCTTGGATTTAAAAACACTGTCAGTTGTGACATACAGCTGTGTTAACCTGCAATGTGATTATGTCCTTCTTACGGCCGGTAATTGTTTTAAGAATAAATGATTTAATAAACGCGGCATAACTTATTAGGACAAACGACGTTAATTGGCGCCTACAAATCGTGAAGGAATAATACTTGCGATGATAAACCACGGAATGGCTACTCTTATGGTACATAGCTTCGAAATGCGAAGAATTAATTTTTTTCATGTTATTTCAAAAGTCAAGGCATGGCAACAAATGAAAGATTTTTTTTGTTCAACGATGTATTTAAACCGATTCACTAGTTCGTGTTTCGGGAAAATTTTTTGAACAGAGGACAGCTTGACTACAAGCCATATATGTGTAAATAATCATTCATGATGAGAAATAAGGTAAAAAGTGGAGAAATGAAAGAGCACAACAGAATAATGTCAAAAACAGAAGACACTCAATAAGGGCAGCCAAATGATACAATTGTATGAATCACTTAAAATGGATTTACTTTTCATATCTAAACCTACAGAACACAGCGTCATACGTGTAAATTCAGAAACGGTGATAAATTCTTAATAGAAAATAAGTTGCCGGTCGCAACTTATTTCCTAATCATCCGTGTCAATCATTTTTAAGTAGTTCGTTATCATTCGTGTCAATCATTTAAGTAGTTCGTCATCATCCGTGTCAATAATTCTTAAGTAACAAATGGACCCATGATTTTTACTTAATTCATACGAAAAATTGATAAATGTCCCCTTTTCGATCTTAATTAACATGAGCAATATACTTTTAACTATGAACATCTCACTCTTAAGTATTCTTCCTTAAGTCTCACTTCATCAGTAACGAATTATCATTACTATTCAATATAACGTATTATTAATACTATATTCAATCACAGATGGTTAATTTGCAGAAACGCAAATATTAAACGGGCCCCTCATGTATTAACCGAACTATGCAGATTTAAAAAATACCTGTGAATCAACCCATTACTACAAAACAGAACTTGTTACATAAAGAGATGCTATCATTCCTGAAAACATAATAGTCAGGTGTTTGATACTGTATATTGTACAATCTACAATGCATTATTATTCCTCTGTGGCAACATCATACTTTTAAAAAAAATAAAAATGCTACGAGTTTACTACATGTACTTGAGACCGTTTCACAAGCACGTGTTTCCCATCCATACTTTGCACAAAATTGACATTATGTTTTTAAATTTCATTACAAAATAGTTATATTTTTTACTTTAGTTTAACCAGACCACTGAGTTAATATTAACTCTCCTGGGGCTGGCCCGAAGGATTAGACATGCTATCTCTAATCTCTATAAATTATTATCTATAAAAATAGATATATACTATCTGGAATATAAATTACTTTAAAAAATAAATATATTCTATCTAGAATATAAATTTCTACCTAAAAAATAAATATTTACTATCTGGAATATATTATTAAGGTTACGAATTTTTCTTTAGCTAGTTACAAATAAGAACGTAGATGGGCGACTTTAATTCCGCCACTAATAATGGTGTAGACTTCAAAATGCAGAAGAGCTTACTCGTGTATCACCGAGTTGGCACAACACCGCATGATGAAATATTTTCGTAATTTGTTTTTCCACAACACTCACACTGTATACTCACATATCCATCCATTTATTCCTCTCTCTATCTCTCTCACACACACACACACACAGACATTACGTATACACACACATATACACATGTATACACACATATATACATATACATTAAGGCGATTTTCATATTGTAATTAATTTCAGCTTTTGAAATTTCCATAATTCAAAGGATGAAAATAGTATGCATCGGGATTTCTATAATAGACCTCTATAATTCAGAGAGAGATGGCGGAAACTTAAAGAAAAAAACTCCTTTTCACCCAACTCTTTATGCTTGGTTAAGAATTTTACTTCATCAACTAGAAAGCAGTCAAAGCAGCGCATAACTGCCAATGTCCTAGGAATTAATTATTTACTGCATTCGACTTCACGAAACAGCAAAATTTGATCATTTCAATTCATAGGAACTGAAAGAATTAAACATCCACTTACATTATCTTTCTTCTACCAACCGTCTCCTAACAATTTCATAGTGCAATGCGATGTTTTACTCTATACCTTTCAAACCTACCTAACCTCAATCTCCCTTCCAGCGCTGAGTGACCTCAGAGGTCCCAGCGCTCGACCTTTGGCCTAAAATTTATATTCCATTCCTGAAACAATTAAAAACATAACTATCTCGTAATGTCACCGAAAAAAGGAGTAACTAAAATCCTGTAATTACTTATATAAAAACCTGTTCAACATCGCCTGTTTTTTATTATAACGTTATTTTTTTTTTACTATAACGTTATGAGACAAAGAGTTGCCAAGTTAACAGACAGACAAACAAATACGCAAGATAAAATACCATCTGTGCAACTCCTCTGGAAATAAATATCGTACTTCAAAATACCTAGCAACTATTTTTTTTCCTATTCGCTCCGCCTCTCAACATTCATGTTTCACATTTATTATGACATTAACATGCTTTACTAATAATAAACGACAATTCTGAAATCTTTGTAAGAATGCATTAACAAGGTGTGAATATACTAACCAGCGATAAAATCTATCGAATGTGACAAACAACACACTACCAGTTTGCGCGTCCCAACCAATAAATTTCACAATAAATGGTAAAGTCAAAATAAAGTTCTTACAGACAATTATTTTCGTGTGACCTCGGAATGACTTTCCTTGTCCAGTAATTAGGTTCAAATTTTACAAAAAATATCGATAGTACAAATATAGTTTCTAATTCGTTTAACTAATAATTTCAGAGAGAGGAAAATGAATATTAGCAGCAACCACATTCCATGCATGCAAATTTTCAGTAGTTTAATGATACAGCAATGTTATGAAAGAGAGTCAGCGAGTAACAACAGCGAACGAGCACTTTTACTTAATTATGCTCATGCTAGGACAAACGCCACATTTGATTCCAGAGAAAACGTCACGTTGTTAAAAATATGATGAAAAAATGCGTCGGCTGGCAATTATTTCACAAAAGAAACTGTCAAAAAATTAATGTAAAAATGCATCCAGCAATGAATTCAGAAACAAAGCAAAATACGAAAAAGCAACAAATAAGAAAATAAACAGATAAATAGATTGGAGGGTGGATGATCAACATATCAATTTGCAGCCCTCTAGCCTCAGTTTTTTTTAATATCTAAGGGCGGACAGAAAAAGTGCGGATGGACGGACAAATCCATCTCAATATTTGTCTTTTACAGAGAAATATAAAGACAAAAAAAAGTTATTTACTTGTGTTAAACTTCACAGCAAAAAAAAAAAAAAAAAATTACTAAATAAATAAAAATAAATTTTATACGGTAACTGTGGTTGACAAATTACGTTAACGGGTCGAGTTTCTATTAAAATAATATACATGTGAAACCGCAGCTAACACTGAGCACAATTTGTAATTCTTTTAAATAGTTGTAAAACTGTCATTTATAGTTTAAATATAATCCTGGATGTAAAATTTCCAAGAAAAATATAATCCTGGATGTAAAATTTCCAAGAACAAGGGTTTCAGGAAATGAAAAATAAATATCAGCGAAAATTTTCGTTTCAAAATTTTCGAAAACGAAAATTTTCGATGAACGAAAAATAATAAAAGTGAGAAAAAAATCTCATACTGCTAGGTTTTGTAAAGCTGAAAATTAATTATTCCCCGATGAATAATATCTACACCAAATCCCTTCACCCAGTCTGGGGGCTTCAGTTTTTGCAGTATTAAAGAAATTAATTTTTGTAGACAGTTGTTAACGGAAGCAGTTTGCTTACATTCCAAGGTTACCACCACATCACTCAATCAACATTGCAGCGGTTTGCAGATTTCAGCGGCAAATTATGAACTGACAGCTTCCGCATGCAACCTCGGGTTAGTGCGTGCGTGCATGCGTGCGTGAGCAGGTATAACTTGCGAATAGATGGAATATTAAGTTTGAGCAATACAAACAGATGTCGGTGTAAAACTTTCTAAAACATATGTTGTTCACTGGACTATAAATTTTAAAAAATACAGTGTGTGCATCAAACTAAAAATAAAAAATACAGTATATATTAAAAAATACAGTATGTGCATCAAACTATAAATAAAAAAATACAGTATGTGCATCAGCAACAAAGGTGAATGACTAGTGCTAAAATACTTTCCAATGAATAGTTGTATAATTGTATTTAATTATGCATACACGTAACAAGAATTTTGTACAGAATGCTATGAAACAATAAGAGCCATCTGTTAATATAAACAAAAACCGTAAATGATGCTATATTTTCTTCTTGAATGAAGTAAAAATGATATCTCCTCCAATCATCTTCGCAACCAAAAGACTGATGCTGGATAAAACATTCCACTTTTTCATAATAATAATAATAATAATAATAATAATAATAATAATAATAATAATAATAATAATAATAACAATGATGATAATAATAATAATAATAAACATACTTTTATCAAAGTTTTAACTGTTTCAGGTTACAAATGAAAAGCTCTAATCATTTATTAGCAATTCATTTATCGTTATAATGTAGTTGGGATCCCACAATAAGCTGTAGGTCCGGTTGCTAAGTAACCAATTGGTTTCCAGCCAAGTAAATAAAAATACAATCCTTCGGGCCAACCCTAGGAGAGCTGTTCGTCAGCTCATTGGTCTAGGTAAACTAAAAGACGAGTATACTTAACTTTTGACCATTTAAAAAAATGTCAGAGTGAATTATAAGCTATCGCATTATTCTTTTATAATAACGTCGATTCCAGACAATGCGGTCTTAGTAAAGACGAAAGCGCTTGGATTTCTGCCAATCATTTCCCTGTGGTATTCGCTTATTTAATGAGGTCACGTGCTTCTACTGTATGTATATATGTGTATGTATACATGTATGTATATATATATATATATATATATATATTATATACATACATACATACTGAATATATATTTATAATACATGTTACATACAACATGTAGTATAACCATGAAACGGCAAACGATTTCTAAAAAATACTACTAAAATTCATAAGTAAAAACATACTACTGCTTAATTATCAGCAAAACAAGTAAATTACTATATACACATCAACAAAACTTTAAAAAGAGAGAAGTGTGTGTTTGACTGTGCCCATCTGAATGAGACCCCCAACCCAAGACTCTTTACGACCACGACAAACGGGTTATTATTAAGTCAAGAGGATAGTATTTATTACGAAGTAATAAATACTAACCATGGTAGTAATAAATACTAACTTGGCCATGGCAGGATTCGACATAAAGTCACACTTTAAATGACTTGAAATCTAGCCGAAAAAGTAAGCATCATGGAATGTAGCACACTTTGGAGGTAAATGATACACTGATAGATCCACGATGAGAAAATAATGGTTTACTTTCTGATTCTTTCGCTATTATTATCTGAAGTACGTATGTACGAGACTAGGAAGATAACTTAATCGTCAATATAATGAAGAATGAACGTATGAAGGGCCTGATTTCCTTATGGAAATGAAAACTGGAGGTTGAATGCAAATGAGAGAGAGAGAGAGAGAGAGAGAGAGAGAGAGAGAGAGAGAGATTAACTGCTTAAGTAGTATATGGGGTGTAAGAAGAATTGATAGATTAAAATTCGGACATACGGAGAAGTAAACTGTTAGAACATGAGAGAGGATTGATTATTTTTGTTATTTCTTTAAGTTCAAAGGATGGATCGGGGTATTCTGAGGTGATCTGGTCACGTAGAAAAAATGGGGGACGCTAAGTTGATCAAATGATTCCGTGATTGTGTGAGGAGGGGACGAGAGAAAGGGGGTATAATTTCGTATGTTTGATGATTGGAGGGTAGACGATCAACATACCAACTTGCAGCCCACTAGCCTCAGTAGTTCTTAAGATCTGAGGACGGACAGAAAAAATGCGGGCGGACAGATAAAGCAAACTCAATAGTTTTCCTTAACAGAAAATTAAAACAAGTGTTTCTAAACGTTAGCACTAGTGACAGTGATACTGTGGTGAGATCAGATGGTATTGTAATCAGTCGACAAAAGAGAGAGAGAGAGAGAGAGAGAGAGAGAGAGAGAGAGAGAGAGAGAGAGAGAGAGAGAGAATTTAACACTCACGACCAATACGAAAAACGAAAGGATAACATACGAGACGCCCTGTGTACACAAATGGGAATGAGACTCTATACCTGGCAGCACAAAAGGCACAAGGATACTTTCGCAGAAGTCGCAAAGAAACGTACTTCCTCTCTGGAAAATGTCTAATTTCCACCGATTTCCTCTTCCAGTGCCTAATGAGGTCTCGTCCAGTTCTTTCTCTTTTATATCCCCAGTCATCACAGGTCACTGGGCTTCGATTTGTTCATTGGGCAGGAAATGATCTTGACTTTAATTCAGGAAATGTTTGTTTGTTTGTATGATGTTCTTACGTTGCATGGAACCAGTGGTTATTCAGCAACGGGACCAACGGCTTTACGTGACCTTCCGAACCACGTTGAGAGTGAACTTCTATCACCAGAAATACACATCTCTGACCCCTCAATGGAATGCCCGAGAATTCGCGGCCACCGAGGTGGCATGCAGACCATACCAACCACGCCATTGAGGCGCTGGAGAGGTATGTCCTTCACAAAATTCTTTCTCAGGAGCTGGTTAATCACGTCAAAACTGCTGTGGACTATCCTCGTGAGAAATTCAGTACGCAGTAGTGAAATCATTCTCTGATTCAGGCTACAACAACCTAACAGGTAGCTTAAATAAAATTTTTTGGAAGCTATTTAAGCGAAGATAAAAGTAAATTTCAACTCAAGGTGAATTTTAATAAAAATCCAACACATGCATTTTATATGAATGACACTTCGAATGACAATCAGTTTATCATGTTATGGTGAACAAATTCAGGAAAAATATTGTTTGGTATAATTCCTAATGTACTGTCATGACGAAATTCTAATGAAGGCGCATCTATCACTTATCTAGTGATCAGTCGAACAAGCACAGAATCAAAAGAATTTTCCACATCCTTATGTTTATTGAATTTTATTATATACTGCGTAATTTTTATGAATTATGCAGTGCGTGGTTTTAATGTTCGCGTGTATATCTTTAATATAGCCCTAAGGATGCGACTGTGAGTCGTGAAACGTCGGCAAAATAAATGTACCCGAGTACGATGCCTTTCCCTGTGGTTCCCATGATGAGATGTACCTAGAGCTGCAGCTCCGTCTTCTAAGGATCAAAAGAATTCCTATACCCACAGGAATAAAATCGACAGGATATGCAAACCTCGAACCAAGCCTACTCCAGAATAAAATACTACTGGCCACGGTGATAATTAAGGGTTGGAATTCTAACAAAACACAGTAGGATGGTCAGATCTTCAGCCCGCAATGACTTGGAGATACCAAACTACTATAATAGAATCACATCAACCTTGCATCTGATGTCTAGGCCAGTCCCTTACGACGCTCCTGATTGGCTATTGATAAGCCAATTACAAGGCTGGAAACTCTCAGTCTCTCGAGAGAGTTCACATAAGCAGGATGTATGTTCCTTTTCTCCTGAGGGATATGTCTTTCAAAAGTATCTCTCAGGAGAGGTGGAACATACTTCCTGCCTATGTGAACCCTCTCAAGAGACAAGAGTTTACAGCCCTGTTATTGCTTATCAACAGCCAATCAGGAGCGTCGTAAGGGACTGGCCTAGACATCAGATGCACGGTTGATGTGAATCTACTATAGTATGGTTGTGTCAAAAAAAATAATAATGAAACACCACTTTCTTCACAAGCGTCCAGCAATCATCTTTCGGGACATTACTTGCAGTGCCTTCGAACCTAGCTGTACGGCTAACTACATTGTACTTCTCAACCTGGCTGTCCAACTTCATTAACTTCACGATACCCCAATTTTTACACCTCATTTTTTTTTTCAAATCTTTCTGTTCAGTCATATGAATCTTGAATTGAGAATTGGTATTCCTAAAATACTGCAAAAATAATAATCAGACAAATGATCAGCATAATTATTTCTCATCGCACGATTGATTGATTGATTGATTGATTATGTCTGTTAAAAACTGGCGTAACAACATCTAGGTTATTGACACCGAAATAAATTTAGATAAAAAAAATTAAATCTAAAATTAATTTCAAATAAATACTTACATAGATATTCTACATATAATCTAAATTATCTCATCGTACGAAATGTGACTAGTGTTTTTCACTAATTACCGCACATTAATTTTTCTAAACTACTTCAGATTTATTGTTAAGCGTCAATATTTCAATCGCCGTCAAGATATCTCGGCTTTCAACGGCAGCTCGTATATTTAGAATTAATGGGCTTCATGTTCAAAGTCTACTACAAGCGTTATGTTCCTAGCGACGTCGTTTCCGAGGCTAAGGTGCCAAATCATATAGATCCCTATAAAACTGATACGTATGAATACCCAGACCAAATTCAGTGGAGTCTGAGTAGCGGTGAATTCATCTTTAAACAACTCTCAACCAAATATGACAGTTCACTGATGAATCATGAAGCCAAACTATGAGTAATGGTGAAAGTTTTAAACAACTCTCAACCTAAAATGGCATTTTACTGATGAATCATGGAGCCAAACAATGAGTAATGGTGAAGTTATTTGTAAACAACTCTCAACCAAATATGACATTTCACTGATGAATCGTGGAGCCAAACTATGAGTAATGGAGAAGTTATTTTTAAACAACTCTCAACCAAATATGACATTTCACTGATGAATCATGGAGCCAAACTATGAGTAATGGAGAAGTTATTTTTAAACAACTCTCAACCAAATAATTTTACTGATGAATCATGGAGCCAATCTATGAGTAATAGTGAAGTTATTTTTCAACAACTCTCAACCAAATATGACATTTCACTGATGAATCATGGAGCCAAACTATGAGTAATGGAGAAGTTATTTTTAAACAACTCTCAACCAAATATGACATTTCACTGATGAATCATGGAGCCAAACTATGAGTAATGGTGAAGTTATTTTTAAACAACTTTCCACCAAACATGACATTTCAGTGATGAATCGTGGCGCCAAACTAATTAGAACACTTTATAGTGGCAACACTACAACACATTCATAATAAAAACTTTAACAATTAAAATTTTATAATTATAAAGCTTTTTACTTATAAATATATTGTAGTACTACTTCTAGGAAGTCGGGCTTTGTTCTGATTATTGGCTAAAATAAATAAATGGCAATGCAATTTACCTTGAATTGTGAGCGTGGTGGAGACACGTCTAAAATCAACAGCTTTCAAGTCATGTGGAAGGGGCTAGTGGCCTACAAATTTGATCTTCCTGCCACAGTCATTTATCGGTTATAATCACCGACCCACGTGTCTTCCAGATGTAGCAGCCGCCTATGCAATTGCAAACCTCTGCGTCGACTTTTACTAACGATACGGTTTTAAACAAGGCATATCTGCTAAAAATGCATAATTTTCAGGAGGTGCTGTTGTGGTAGTGTACAGCGGACTTTCAATAAGCAAGATATCCAGTACAAGGAATAATAAACATACAAAGTTGCAACATATATATATATATATATATATATATATATATATATTATATATATATATATATATAGATAATAAAAGAGTACTTCCGGTAAGTCTACAACCGAGGAAAAAATAAACTGAATTTCACCATTTAAGCTCATCAGTTAAAAATGTTGGCTACTGGAGAAATTTGCACTGTGCACAGAATGAGGCACGACGTAAATATTTAGTTAATGATCCTTCGAATATATATACATACATACTATATATATATATATTATATATATATATATATATATATATATATATGTATGTGTGTGTATGCATATATATACATACATACATAAATACATACATACAATTTGACACAGAACTACATGAAATGAATCCGGAAATCAAATACGGGGAAACTCTCAAAATAAATTCTCTGAGAAAGATTGACGTCCATTAATCTTAATATATGAGTTTTCAAAATAATTTTCCTAACAGCCTATTGCGAAAAGAAAAAAAATTAAGCAAACTAAAATAAACGCTGCTTATATAACAGTTTATTGTTTTTCCTAATACTGGTCCCAGCACTTGCAGGAAAATTTATTAGCGTCCGTTGACAAAGACACGATACATTAATCACAGCCCTTATATGCCACATGAAGATACGAACACCAACCCATACCAATGAACCAATTGTAGGACTGTCACTACATTTATTATGCCATACATCGCACAGTTCCGTTCTCATTACTGCAATTACCAGATAACAGAAGGGCTGGCATCTTTATTGCCCCCTCAAACTTATTAACGTAATGTAAACATAATACATAACTATTCATTTATCCATGGATACAACAACGATGCCCACATAGTCGCTGAAATCATTTATGATATTACTACAAATTAATATATTATACAATATATATATATATATATATATATATATATATATATATATATACATAAATGAATCTTTCATCACATCACCGTGATTCATATACATTCATCGAGCTACGAATGTCCTTTTAATATCCAATTCGTTCTACCTCGGAATTAATCTATATTCATATATGTTAACCGAAGGGGAATTTTTAAGTTGGATATTAAAGGATATATATATAGATATATATATATATATATATATATATATATATATATATATATATATACTACACGTGTGTATAACGCAAAAAAAAAAAAAAAAAAAAAAAAAAAAAAAAAAAAAAAAAAAAAAAAAAAAAAAGGACGATAACATGTTGGTGAAAAGTGCATAGTTCAGAAGTGTTAAAGTAAAAGAAGAGAGGACGATCTAGGAAGGAGCGGCAAAATGGTGCACAAAAGATATTGGGAAAAGGAACCTTGATATCCAGAAAAGCTTGCAAGATCGGGTTGTATGGCCATAAGTAATCCGTAGATTACTTATGGTGCACCTTGGTCAAGAGCATGTCACCTGTCTATAATCTGACCGGTATAAGTATTTTCCTAAAAACTGCTGAAGCCTGGGTGGCATTTTCACCAAACTGAAGCGTTACCCGCCGTCAAAAAATGAGCGTGTAATTAGCAACACTGATTCAACAGCACTTAAGCCTCTATTCTATTCGGTTTTTATAACATTCTAGAACACGTCAAAGCATCTAACGCCGACAACTTCAGAGAATGACTTCACCATAAAAGGGAACTGACAACTTTTGGGAGATGATCTGTTATCACCCACACGGTAAGTCAAGTGATGCAATAGTCTCTAAGTTTTGGTTAGTCTAGACTGCTTTAAATCCCTGAGGCCCAGTCAGTCATATATATATATATAAATGCAGGGAACAGAGTTTATATGAAGGAATAAATGTACTTTACTATTTAAAAGCAAGCATTAGCAATTTCTCATGGTAGACATTTGAGGTGCCTCACACCGAGGGACCTGGGGTAACCCGAACGAGCTGTAAGGTCTGTAAGGTAAGCGTCATCCTGGATATCACCAAAATTATGGAGAATTATTCATTGCAAGACAAGCATTATCTTTTATATCTAGAGTGACTAAAATAATTATCAGCGGAAGTAGAATCTAAAGTCTTGATATGGATCATTAAACAATTCACGTCAAAAAATTAAAATACTCAAAATTAACAAATAAACGTACTATAGTTGTAGTCGATAGGTGAAGGAGTCCTTGAGCCAACACGCGCTCAAAGTCCATGATGGCGGTAACATTCATATCTTAATGCGAAGGTGACGAGTATTTCAAGTTACGTAAAATTGCAAAGCTGAGATAATCATCAAAACAATGTCGTAAGTTCTCCTCCAACCTCACAGGCAAACACTCAAGAGACCAACAGACAGAACCGCATTAATTTAAAAAAAAAAAAAAAAAAAAAAATAATACATAAATAAATAAATAAAAATCTACTTCTCTTCCCATCTCTCCTCGGCATCGTCTTCGTCTCTCATTCCCTTATCTTGATTCCTGTTTCATGAATCATCAGCGGCGGTGGTTCATTACTATTCATAAGGATCTGACCTTCAATATCTCAGCGTCTGATCGTAATAACGTGGGAATGAGCGACCCCTTCCTTGACCTTATATTTCTTTCGGGGATGGGTTAATCGCCCGAGATATCCCGCCAGGTTTTTAGAATGGCCGAGTCTAATTAATGCTTTCCATGATTCGTTTATATTTCAGCATGGAAGAAAATTTAACAGGCTGGGATCATCTTTAAGGACGGAAAGGATGAATCAGACATTCCGACGCGTCCCGAGTATCTCTCTCTCTCTCTCTCTCTCTCTCTCTCTCTCTCTCTCTCTCTCTCTCTCTCTCTCTGTCTTACGGTCTCTTCCAGGGAGATCTTATCGCTCATGTTCATCTCCTGTTGGAGGTGGGCAGAGAATGCACAGGGTCTTAATGCATAATTGTTAGTTTTTTTCTTATTGTGCCTTGAAGCAAAAAAATAAAAATTACGCTAATTCGCTCACTTGACTTTACATGGGTTAGGAAAAAAAACACGTACAAACACAGAGATCCTTCTTTTCAGTATTGGTTTATAATGATTTTCCCTTGTGGCCAGACTCTAATATATTGTAAATAACTGCACAATAACTTAGAGGGTCAAAGAAAAAAAATCCAATCTCTCCCATGACTCTGTCGTGATGTACATATGTAAACTGTTTGTAAATTTACAAATAGATACATACATTAATATAATACACATACTATATAAATATATATATATATATATATATATATATATTATAAATATATATGTATATATATATATACTATTACAATATACATATGCATTAGGCCACAAATATTATTTGACATCCAGTTCACTAAAACTCGGGAATAACTCCTGCAAAAGAAGAATTATAAAATGATAACCTTTGTCACCAATGGGATTCCAACCGCTGCCTTGTTTCCAAGACAAACAGCAGTTTTGAATCCCTCTCATGACGAAGCACTTACTATTATTATAAGTCCCCTCGAGTAGAAGCTATTCCTGAGGTACATTGAATTGGATATTGAAATAAATTTGCCCCTTAATATTTGAGAATATAAAAAAAATCAAGGTGTATGTGACACACACACACACACACCACACACACATATATATATATATATATATATATATATATATATATATATAGAAATACATATGTATATATATATATATATATATATTATATAGTATAGTTTAGTTTGTGTACAGGCAATAAACCAGTGATAGGTAATGCTATAGTAGATTCACATCAACAGTGCATCTGATGTCTAGGCCAGTAGTCCCTTCCAACGCTCCTGATTGGCTGTTGATAAGCCAATCACAGAGCTGGAAACTCTGTCTCTCTCGAGAGTTCACATAGGCATGATGGATGTTCCACTTCTTTTACGGGCTACGTCTTTCAAAAGTATCCCTCAGGAGAGGTGGAACATAGATCCTGTCTATGTGGACTCTCGAGAGAGACTGAGGGTTTCCAGACCTCTGATTGGCTTATCAACAGTCAATCAGGAGCGTTGTAAGGGAATGGCCTAAACATCAGATGCACGGTTGATGTGACACTACTATAGTACTGTAGATCATTAAAAGGGAAGCTTTCGTTTTAATTACAAACCCTGGCCAAAGGTAAACCCTAAATGCTCCAAATGATAACATTTCAAGCGACAGATTCTCAAAAGCAAATAGTCATAGATACTCTCGACAAGAATCGATTTAATTGCGCCAAACTGATGTAATTTCATACTGTCACACTATGAATTATATTTCTTTTTCATCTTACCCACAGTGTACTCTCATCTATCATTTCTTCTTCATAAAACATCAACACTACATTTTAATAATGCGTTAAAATTCATCAATAACTTTAGATATATGATTAAACAGAGATTCCCCTTGCTAGGATAAACTGCATTTGTTGTATGCAGACTGTATACATATATGAACAGATTAGAATTTGCTTGCAAGAATAATAAAATTATTACTTTTAACGTTAGTCACTACTATGGCTATGAGGGTAGTAAGATATTAAATAGTGGAGTACACAGCTTTCCACGTTACGGGAAAGTAATGATATTGTTGTTCCCCTGCTTGTATTTTATGTATGATGATTTGTACAATTTTATTATTACCTAACAATTTTTTCTTTACAGATCACCGCTATGGACAATGCCTTTCATGAGGATCATCACAGATATATATATTCGTATATGTTTTTTGGCAACTGCATGGTTCCCTTCGGTTATCCTGTAACTATAGTAGATTCACATCAACCGTGCATTTGATGTCTAGGACAGTCCCCTACGACGCTCCTGATTGGCTGTTGATAAGCCAATCACAGGGCTGGAAACTCTGAGTCTCTCGAGAGTTCGCATACGCAGGATGTATGTTCCATCTCTCCTCGTAAGGGACTGGCCTAGACATCAAATGCACGGTTGATGTGAATCTACTATAGCATTGTCTCTGCTTTTACCGCACCTCTTACTTTACCTAGTCCTACGTCCACCTCCTTATACGTACAAATATTCCTGTTAACTGTCTCCTACACACACACAGTTCCTCGTTGGATGAGTGGTTTACGTGCTCGTCTACCGATTCGGGAGTCCCAAGTTCAATTCTCCAATTATATACCTTGCTACAAAATGGGTGTAGTTCAGTGAAACGGGGTTAAGCTAGTTAAAATTGATGAACCAATTATATACTTTGCTACAAAATAGGCATAGTTCAGTGAAACGGGATTCGTCGTAACGTAACAAAAGACACGATGTTGAAGTTAATATCAACTGCATCCTTCAGTACTGGATTGATTATAAATAGAAATAAAAAATAAGCCGTCTATGATGAAGATAATAAAAGAAGTTCATTCAGATTCCATATTGCTTCCCTCTCTCCTACGTATTCTTATCAGGTTAACATACTGGTTTTTTTAATCTAGTTTTTTTGGCCCTTAATTCTAGTTTCCATTATTTGCAAGACAGGGTCTCGCAAAAATTATCATCACTCCAAAATCCAAGTTTTTAGTAGATTACGTTTGCCGCAAACAAAATGAACGAATGGTCAGATGAACAAATTGCCAAAGCGTCAAGTCACCAAATATTAATTACAATAACACAGTGAATAGGTTGTTTTAATAATAAGCCAATTATTAAATAAGGTATATATAATTATTTGACAGAACTGTAATGAAACGGACATTAATCTTATGCTATCGACGTATTGCTTAGCAAAATAACATTTAAAATAATTATGACAAACATCAGGCACCGAGATCAAATGTAATAATGAATTATAATAAAAAAATATAATAAATTACTGTCTATTAAATTAAAACTTCATTATTTACAATAAGACACGAAATGCAAAGCCGGAATTATTTTAAACATTTCTCCTTATTCACTTTGAAGTTTAGCAAAACCAAGAGAAAAGAAATTGGTTTTTATAGTTTTACCGAGTGTGTGTGTGAACAGAGGCTTGCAAAAGGTGAAATTGTCTTTAAGACGAGAAAGGCAAGAATATAGGTGAGCAAGAATTAGGTTACGATGATAAATGGAAACCAGGATGATGAAGCAATGAATGTTAAGTCTATAAGAACAATAAATCTTCAATGATGTACTACCGTAAAAATTATTTGCCTGAAAACATTTTACAATTCCATTCACAAAGTCTTGATCAATGAATTTACACCAAAGAAAACTCACTCACGGGTCAGCTAAACTGCAAAATTATACTTATAAAAATTTCATTCATTTCAAAATTAACTGAAACTTTTAGAGAAGGAAATGGGATCAAGTATCAAAGATCTCGGGTCGCAGGGATTAAGATGTTAGTTCTAATCATCAACTGATGAGACCGCTAACTCTGCCATCCTATAAAAGAAAATGTCCGCTAACTCTGCTATCCGCTTGCAGTGTCCCATAAAATAATATGTAAAACATGATTTTCACTTCAGCTCGCTTTTGACCAAAGTAAACACAGAATTGAGCATAGCAGCCTATTTTCATAAAACTAAGCAAACCGTCCTAGAATACAGAGCTACTGTAGTGTCATTGAATATATTCCCATATACTCTTCGCATTTGTTCTTTTAATCTTTTGTTGTTGTTGCTAAACTGAATTTCATGTTCGTTTGTATTTCAAATATTCCCTATGCTTCTTTTTTTACACTTTTAATCTACTCTCACTTAACATTAATATGGATGCTCGACGAACGCAGGCGCTCGATGTTAAAGGTATTTGGGTAAATATAATATGGCAAACAGAGATAAAATGTGAAATACAAAACAGGGAAACGTAGGTGGTTGGAACAGCAAGCGCAAACGACGGAATGTATAAAAGGACGGTTGAACCTACTTTCCTTTATGGAAGTGAAGAATGGAAGCAGAAAACACCTGTTACTAAAAAAAATTTCCACATTATACTGGAATGCAGTGTGAGCTTAACTGAAAGGAAGAGGGAAAAATTGGTGATTCGTAGAAATGGTAGACAAGAAGGCGAGAGTGCTCATGCATGACTAGAGATGAATGGTGTACTATTCAGTGTGAGGCATTCGACGCGCTTCTTAAAGAGCCTTCAGCGTAGGTGCACGAAGCAGTGGAAGCTTTTTGCACAGAGGGTTCATCCATGATATAGCAGTTGAAATATGAATGCGACAGGGATCGCTGTTGTAACTTCTCTCAGTAGCCACCACTACTAATAAAAATGGTTTACGTTGAGCACAAACATCAAATGTAATAAGAAAATGAACGCCAACCATGATACTAAAACAATATAACCACCCACCCCTTTCAAATTCTTATATAAATTTTATAAAATAAAAAAGTACCCCCTTCATAATCTTCTATATATTTAAAAAACTCAAAAAGTACGTATCTAAATTTGCATTCTATTGCAATATACAAGCTTCGTCCACGTCAGTGGAATCTGTATTCCATCATTAACAAATGGAAAATGCTGAGGTAAAAGATAATACTCGTTCAAGTACGCACGTACACACAAACACACACACACACAGAGCGTGCACACCACCTCCGTATCTAGATTTCTTCCACAGCCATCATTCTCCCTCTCACAGGTTTAATCATAAAAAAAAAATACAAAAATAATTACGATGACCTTTATCCTCCAACCATCGTGGGAATCCATTTGCGCTTGGGTCGACTTTATTCATGACGCTGACTTTGATCTAATAGCTCGTGAGGAAGATATTATGAGGGGTGAGAAGAAAATATATGGCGATAAATTAAGGAATTGCCTCGCAAAATATGGAAGATGAATTCAATTCCAGATAAAAAAAAATAAAAAATACATATTCGAATCAGAGGAGTATTTTTTTCTGTTACCCCTCACTCTGGCGTGATATGTAAACAATTCAAGATAAAAAAAAAATACATATTCGAACTAGGAGTATTTTTCTCTGTGTTACCCCTTCTTCTGGCGTGATATGTAAACCATTCAAGATAAAAAAAAAAAATACATATTCGAACTAGAGGAGTATTTTTCTCTGTGTTACCCCTTCTTCTGGCGTATAATATGTAAAGAAATGCTTAAAGCAACAGAAAAAGATTTGAACGAATCAAAATAATGAACAAACTTAAAAATAAAGCATGTTTCTGAAGAAGCCGTAACCGACATGGAGAAATCAATTTTTCACGAAATATCGAGTTAAGCGTATATGCTAAAATTCTGGTAGACTAAAAAAAAAAAAAAGCCATATCAAATTGTTCTCGAAAAATCTCCTTTAAAAACGAAACACTATTACGCAAGAGGCAGTATATCACTTTAATGTGAAGAGCACATAGACAAACTACAAAATATGGATATAAAAATGAAGTATGAAGTCGTATGCAAGATTTGAATGCGAAACGTTTATAAACAAAACGTAAGACACATATTTGTAGATATATTACGCTTTTATCAACTCGAAATGAAACATTTATCCACTCAGTGTACACAAACTTTTGAAACTAAACGACATATAACATAACGTAATTTAAGACCAACCGTTTATGGCAAACTGGAAAACCTCTCATAGAAGAAAACCTACAGTTAATAATGTAACATTCTTTCGAGAATAACAAATTATGCACCAACTGCAAAATGTCCTAGAAAATTCCTATCTGCAAAAGCAACAAAACAGTTTTGAAGCAGAAAATTGTAAATATCTGCATACAGCAAACTGATGGCGAAGCAAATCCAAACATTACATAACTTGCATCGTATATAATTCCATTTGAGTGGGAATTATTCCAAATGTAAAGCAAATTCGATATCAATATGTTAGTTGTCTTTCTTGCTAAGTGATCAGGCGCATGTGCCACCCAATAACTTTCTGGCAACATTCTTGCGATTTCCTTCTTTCATTCAAGAACTTGACGTTCTGATGCTCTATTTATCTTTAAAAACCTGATTGCTTCACCTGTTAATATAAGGCAACCACAGAAACTATACTTGCCCTACTGCTATTTTCTGTACTTCTTGCAATCAAGAAACTGATCTTTGCTGCTCAATTTATCTTCAAGCTGAAGTATGTTTCAGCTATTAATACAAGAGTCCCTTCAGGGCAATACTTGACCTACCAAGGGAATACACTCCAATACATAGGTAGGTACAGAGGAAGAAAAAAAAGGACTTGAAACAGGAAGCCACAAAATAAAAATAAATATAAATTCCACAGATCAGAAAAACTGCAGATTAAGCTACATATATAAAACTAAACTGACTAAGAGCAAGTCCAGGCTTGAAATAAACACCGACTAAGCTTATATATATATATATATATATATATATATATATATATATATATATAGGAAAAAAATGGATGATGAGAGAGGGTATAAGAAACAACTAACAAGGACCTATAATTAGTTAATACTCTTGAATGAAGATTTGAAACTTGCTATCAGATAGCTTGCGTGAAACATTCTCAATAATAAAACATAAAAGTATACCAATATACGTCTTTCTTTTAAGTACAATATTTCACACGTAATAAAGTCCACTTTTATACTTATACATCATCCAGCTTGGTGCTATAGCCTTTCTCATATGTAGACCTTATTAAAGTACACAGAATGCTGGTACCTGAATACCAGAGATCAAGGACGATAGGTGACGTCCGTAGGACATTCCTTATATCATACTAACAATAATGGCACAAAGGTGAGGTTTATAACTAATGAGAAGTTCTACTCTGAATACAACAAAGAATGATAGGTTTGAATATGACAAACAAAGATAGGTCCAACATTTCCGACAAATATTTGTACACACATACTTATAGATACATATACACACATACTTATAGATACATATACACACATATATATATATAATATATATATATATATATATATATGTATATATGTGTATATATATATGTGTGTGTGTGTGTGTGTGTACTAACGCATGTGCATCACTGGAAGGACCTCTGGCACCGTCTGGACTATCCAGTGAATAAATACCTTTCCCGACGTCTAACGCCAATCACCGTCGCTCTTGCAAAGTTACTGCGACTGTTCCTGATAGGTTTAGATTTCTTAACAAGGTTGAGCTCTTGTCCAGCATATTTTCTATTCGGATCTATTTTCTCCTCGGCTTCTAAGATATGAGGGTTACGTTACACCGATGCCAACCCTTATATAAAGGCCCCAAGATTAAAATTTAGGATGAAGTGTACAGAGGAGCTCTCGTATTTGTCTGTTCTTCTATCCGAGTTATCATAATAGGATAAAATGTAATAACAGAGTCTTAGTACTGGTTACAATATGCAATTATATGTCCAAACAGCTGATAATGTGTATAAAATCAAATGTCCAAAAACAACTGATAATGTGTATAAAATCAAATGTCCAAACAGCTGATAATGTTACAAAAGCAAACGTCCAAACAGCTGATATTGTTCATAAAAACAAACGTCCAAACAGCTTATTGTGTATAAAAACAAATGTCCAAGAACAGCTGATAATGTCTAAAAACAAATGTCCAAAAACAGCTGATAATGTGTATAAATCAAATGTCCAAAAATAACTGATAATGTCTAAAAACAAATGTCCTAAATCAACTGATAATGGATATAAAAACAAATGTCCAAAATCAACTGATAATGGATATAAAAACAAATGTCCAAAAACTACTGATAATGGGTATAAAAACAAATGTCCAAAAAACTGATAATGTGTATAAAAACAAATGTCCAAAAACAGCTGATAATGTGTATAAAATCAAATTTCCAAAAACAACTGACAGTGTTTAAAAACAAATGTCCAAAAACAACTGATAATGTGTATACAATCAAATGTCCAAACAGCTCATAATGCGTATAAAAACAAATGTCCAAAATCAACTGATAATGTGTATAAAATCAAATGTCCAAAAATAACTGATAATGTCTTAAAACAAATGTCCAAAAACAGCTGATAATGAGTATAAAATCAAATGTCCAAAAATAACTGATAATTTCTAAAAACAAATGTCCAAAAACAACTGATAATGTGTATAAAACCAAACGTCCAAAAATAACTGATAATGTCTAGAAACAAATTCCCAAAAAACTGATAATGTGTATAAAAACCAATGTCCAAAAACAACTGATAATGTGTATAAAAACAAATGTCCAAAAAAAATTGATAATGGGTATAAAAACAAATGTCCAAACAACAAATAATGGGTATAAAACAAATGTCCAAAAACAACTGATAATGTCTAAAGAAATGTCCAAACAGCTGATAATGTTTATAAAAACAGATGTCTTTCCCTTACTAGGGAAAAATAAGAAGATGAGGCCTACAAATCCTCAACCTGATCCAACCGTAAGCAATCAAAATAGTAGCTGGAGATAAGGGCGTTCAGAAGCCCAGTGGAGAGTATAATAAGAAGTTGACGTTGGGCACGGGGAAAGGAGGAGGAAGGGAAGAGGGAGGTAAGGGGGGGGGGGGGGGAGAGGAGGAGGCCTGAATCAAGAGGAAAAAGTCGGCGTTCTTCTTCTTCTTCTTCTTATTTTTCACAAAAAGCGAAAACAAGAGTTTTGGGTGGCGATATGTTTATGAGGGAGATAGCAGACGAAAAACATCCTGACGGCGCCCTCCGAGAATCCAAAGAGAATAAACAAGTCCTTTCCCGCAATCTCTCCAGTAGCTCTAAATTCATTGAAAGTCACAGATAAAATGGAGCTGGAAGAGATTATGGCAGCCAGCAAGGAGACGAGATGGGGAGGGGAAGGGGAGAGAGAGAGAGAAGGGGGGGGGGGGCAGATGGAAAGGCGGCCAAGAAGAGGAGACAAAGAAAGGAAAAAAAAACCTGGATGAGAAAATAACAAGTTCAAAAAAAGATACATACTAGCAAAGATATAAATACCTACGTAATACTTAAAACAAAAATACAATTGAAATTGACAAAGATCAGTTCAAAATTCCTTATCATAATTTATCATAGTTAGAGTGCTAGAAAACTTTGAAATTTCTGCATATCACTGTACCATTTTTTTTTTCATGATAATTAAGAGCAAACTGTCAGTGGGTGACCAAATCACAAATACCCTATGGGTATGTATTTTCACAGGCAGCTTAACCCAATCATGTGGGCTTCAACATGGTTGGTTCTCCTTCAAATTGATTGATTGATCGATGCAAAAATGTACCATGGCGTCACAGCAACTCAGGTCATCGACGCCTGAAATATACCGTTATGTAATTTAAAAAAAAAATATTTAAGTAAAAAATAATAAACATTTTCATCTTATGTACAGCATTGATACTTTACTATAAAAAGTTATAACTTTTGTTAGGATACAGCTTCCTCCACAAACCTAAAGATACCACTCGTCTGACTATACTCTGTTTTTTTCCATCTGTCCATCCGCCAGTGGTGTTTTTGTATGGTAACACTGCGTCCCGGGCTTTAGACAGTTACATTCAGCTTACATTCAACGATTATAAAGATGCCGTGCTACTTTAAACGAACTTATTATGAAATTGCAGGTCAAATTTTCCCAAAGAAAATGGTTTGTGGTGGTAGAGAATTCTGAATCGCATGCTATGTGACAAAAGTAATTTCGTGGAAACGTCAAACATTCTAAAACAGCAAAAAAATAAATAAATAAATAAATGCTCCGCATGAAGGATCCCAACGATATAAACGAGGAACCTTGAAATCAATATAGTCACATGGGGTACTATAGTAGATTCACATCAACCGTGCATCTGATGTCTAGGCCAGTCCCTTACGACGCTCCTGATTGGCTGTTGATAAGCCAATCACAGGGCTGGAAACTCTCAAGTCTCTCGATAGTGTTCACATAGGAATGATGAATGTTCCATCTCTCAAAAGTATCCCTCAGGAGAGGTGGAACATACATCCTGCCTTTGCGAACTCTCGAAAGAGACAGAGTTTCTAGCCCTGTGACTGACATATCAACAGCTAAACAGGAGCGTCGTCAGGGACTGGCCTAGACATCAGATTCACGGTTGATGTGAATCTACTGTAGCAGCAAAGAGTCACTTGTAGTAAGTTGATGCAATCGAAAAATAACCAAATCAATCCAAAATTGACTTAACGTAATTTGTACAATCAGTCGCATTAAAGACCATGTATAAATGAAGCCCTATCTTCAATTCTCTCTCAATTCAAAAGTTCTTTGGTTTCATCTGTATTCTGTCAATCACCTAATGGCATTTATAATAAAGCCTGTCATTATATGATTATAACTCCATTCTCGACACGTGTTGTCTACGTTCTTTTCAAGTAGAACAAAACTCAATTTCAGTTTAAAATATTTGTTTCTCTTTTCAAATACATGTGAATTGCGATAGAAAAAAAATTATGCTCAGTTAAAGTAAAATTAATCGCCTTCTGCCACTGAATAAGTTTATACCCGAAGGAAATCTGTCTACTGAACCTAAACTCTAAATAAAAGAGAGAGAGAGAGAGAGAGAGAGAGAGAGAGAGAGAGAGAGAGAGAGAGAGAGAGAGAAACTTTGGCAAAGGATGTGATTTAAAACAATGAGAATTACTCCTTTAATTGGTTACTTTTTACATAGTCAATTATATATTTAACTTGAATATTTATCTTGATATGTACGTTTATTAGCTCATTGTCTTTCTTTCTTTTATATATATTTGAGCATCTCAGCTGGGGAAGTTCGTCAGGTAAAGTCATAACCTTTCGTCTTTTCTCCAAGAATATGAACATTATTATTACCAAATAATAATGAAAACGTGATGCTTATGATAATAATAATATAACTTAAAACGTCAACAATTTCTTTGCATTTGTGGTAAAGTGCCCCACACGTTCGTATACCATATGCGCGTCACCACACACACACACACACACACACACACACGATGGGCTTTCGTTCGAGCTTCATTGTGACCCACTGCCACTCAACACAATTCCAAGACCTGTTCCATAATAATTTTTAAGGTGGGGTTTAAAGCCTATATACCAACGCACGAATGTCGAAAGGAAGCCAGCCGTGTTGCAAATTGCTTTGTTAGGAAAGTACTATGCTGCAAAATGAGATGCCAGGTGATAAAAATATTTAAATCGTCGCCTGTTATTTTGGAGAAAATGACACTGAATGTATAATATACATTGTGTCATTTTCGCCAATATAACAAAGAGAAAAGTCAGTCGTTATTATCCTCAACTTCAAAGAATATTTTCGAAAACCAGACTGAATTATTGCTGTTAAGACATTTAGAAAAATCTCACTATACTAATCACTTTTTTAGAACATGAAATTCCAATAAAATTATAAAATTGTCTTTAGCAAGGAAATCAGTTCCCTGTCTAAGTGAATATGCAAAACAATTTCGGTGCTACCAAAAATAAACCCTTCGAGTCCTACAAAACAACTATTTCAAGATATGGGCCAACATTAAAAACAATAAGCCTATATTTATCCATTTTAATGACCTCTACAATTTATTTTACTTTAAAAATAAAAATATTCGATGTGCCAATCTTTATCAAGGAGCTTGAAAAAGATTGGTACGTCTTTTTTCAACTAAAAAAAAAGGCGTTCAAAGGTTTAATAATAATGAATGATAAAACTTGAGAGAATACAAAAAAACCTCTTTGTTACTCCCGTCAAAGCACCAATTCTAAAGTTAATTCTGTAGAAACAAGTAATACTTTTATTTCTTCAAATACGAAAATTTGGAATTCTCTTTCTGCTTTCGTTTTCCCCCATTTTTAATAATCCTCCCCATACCAACACCCAAGTTTATCAGTTCCCATTCTCTTTCCTTATTCTTCTTCCACCAGGGGTGAGCTACAGAGGGGGAGTTTGGTTAGCTAACCTAACTATAAGTAGGAATAATGCTTTATTCAGTTATACTGTAAGATCTTCCGCCCGCAGTGAGACGCCGTACAAATCATTAAAGATTCAGCAACGGAAAACTTTCCCACGAGAGTTTGAACACTCATGCTGGTCCCAAGCAAAGATGAAGGGGGGGCGGGGAAGGTGTAGAATTAACGTCCGTGCCTTGTGACAAAAACTAACCGTTCATGAAACTTGCAATAAACCTTTGTGTTGCAATGCAAATGCAATGACCCATAATGATGTCCAACGTAAAGCAAATTGGAGTTTTTACGCGAGATTCGTGTCTGCATATTGGATTTAAAAATGCTCCATTTCATTCATAATTTCATAATAAATGATTGGAGTAATTCTATATCTAATATAAAGATCCCTCTAAATTAATAAAAAAAAAAAATATATAAACTATATATGAACAAACCCTGCCCATGCTTCGTCTCTATGCAAAGACCAACATCTGACAACGTCGATAATTATGGTAACATTTCAAAGTAACCAACTTACACAAGACCTTATTGACATACACAAAATGCATAAATTTCGCAACGTCAACAAGTTCTTTGTACTGAACGATCGTGAGATTTCAGAGGAAAAGACATGAGACAACTTTGGTCCAAATACATTTTTGAGAAGTACAGCTGTGATACCGATGTTAACACTCGACTAAAACCACAGCCGCCACCACAAAACAATAAGAGGAGGAGGAGGAGGAGGAGGAGGAGGAGGAGGAGGAGGAGGAGGAGGAGGAGGAGGAGGAGGAGGAGGAGGAGGAGGGGGAGGAGAAGGAGGAGGAGGCCGAAGAAGGAGGAGGAGGAGGAGGCAGCACGAGAGGGGCACGTAATAGGAAGGCGGCGGGTGTGGTCAGCAGAACAGGTTTGGGCATCCCGAGGCAGTGCTGGCCAGCGAGACCATTATTCAAAGCATGGCTTGGGCATCATTAAATAACGTGTGCGGGGCGATATGCCGTGTGTGCCCCAACACTGCTGGATGCGGTTTAATGAGCACAAAAACATTAATAACCATTATGCTAATGACAATCATTATCATCGTTTTAAACAGAGGGAGAGATAACCACTATCGTCATGTTAAAGACGGAATTACGAGAGGCTCAGAGAGAAGTAAATAGGAAGAGAGAGAGAGAGAGAGAGAGAGAGAGAGAGAGAGAGAGAGAGAGAGAGAGAGGTTTTCTACAGTGATAACAAATTAGCGACACGTTGAGAATAACCTTCGACTTTGTTACACTGATAGCCGCAATGCTTACCCTGAGAGAGAGAGAGAGAGAGAGAGAGAGAGAGAGAGAGAGAGAGAGAGCTAATTCAAAGCACAGAGTTACATGAAGAGGTCATCAATGCGACCACGTCAACTGGGAAATCCAGCCATTCAAGTTTGGTTGTATAAAATAAAATAAAATAAAATAAAATAAAATAAAATAAAAAATAAAACCATTTTCGTCGATTGCAACATGACACACATCCCAGGCACTTAGTAGTTAGTTAGTTAGTTTGTATGTATGTATGTATGTATGTATGTATGTATGTATGTATGTATGTATGTATGTATATATATATATATATATATATATTATGATATGTGCGTATATGTGTCCGTGCGCGTAAACATTGCATACGATGCACTAGAAAATAACATACATGTATGAATATACGAAAGTGAATACCTTACATCTGTGTCTTCCATAAACACACACACACACACACACACACACACACACACACACACACACACACACACACACACACAGGGGAGCAATAATAATATCTCTATCTCTCTCCTTCCCCTTCACGAAAACAAATATACAAACAAATTATCAAACAAATTATCAGCAAATCTGCAACATTCATTGCGGCTAAAAACCGGGCGTCCAGATTCCACACCTCTCTGTCCCGGCCGTAAAACAGCGATGAACTTGCAATGGCCAGATGCAACGTGACTTGCCAAAAACATTTATGAGCACGGAACCCGCGAATAAGGTTGCACAGCTACACAGGCAGACACGAAGAATGTTGCCCTCGCTATCAAAACATTCGAAGATGTTGATGATACAAAGTAGTAAATGACTAAGGTCGGTGACCATCATAATTAATAATAATAATAATAATAATAATAATAATAATATAATAACAATAATAATAATAATAATAATAATAGTGGAAACTGTACCCATAATCACAGGAGCACTGGGCACGATCCCAAGATCCCTGAAAAGGAATCTGGAAAAACTAGAGGCTGAAGTAGCTCCAGGACTCATGAGGAAGAGTGTGATCCTAGAAACGGCTCACATAGTAAGAAAAGTGATGGACTCCTAAGGAGGCAGGATGCAACCCGGAACCCCACACTATAAATACCACCCAGTTGAACTGGAGGACTTGTGACAGACAAAAAAAGAAAAAGAAAGAAGAAAAAAAAATAATAATAATGGAGAAACAAATCCACAATTATGTAAATGTACGTATATTTAAATTTAAAACTTTAAGGGAACAGAACAGATTCCCGAAAGCTATCCATAAAGTTTTAAATTTAAATACATGTACATTTACATAACAGTGGATTTGTTTCTCTATTTGAAGACTTGCGCTTCACTATTGGAGGATTTTCAATAATAATTAATTCCTTAATAATAATAATTAATTAGATAATAATTAATATAAATAAATAATAAAATAAATAAAAAACTCTCATGCATGAGTTACTAAAATTGTGAAGGATTCCCTTGTGGTGTCGAAGAAAATATATATTTCTATAATATATGTCTGGTAAAAATGTTCTGTTACAACAGAATTCCATCTAATAAAAGGAGCCCATAAAAACACCAAAATATAGAAAGTAAGCACTATGTTTCAGAAACTGCTCTCTCTCTCTCTCTCTCTCTCTCTCTCTCTCTCTCTCTCTCTCTCTCTCTCTCTCTCTCTTCAGGTAAGTAATGAAGAGAGAGACAGCAGTCTCTGAAATATAGTACTGACTTTCTATATTTTAGCGTTTTTGGGGAGCTCCTTTTATTAGATTCTATAATATATATTCACATTTACACCACTGTGGATTCCTTCAACAATAATAATACTAATAGGAATGATAATTTGATAAGGAAATTCCATTCTTAAAAGAAGGGCATTTGAGAGCCTACTTCATTCAATTCATGACATACGTGACATCTGAACACTGAAGAGCTGAGCTATTTGAAGTATAGTTATCATACATAATATTCAATTAAAACTAAGAATGATACGAAGGATGACGTCGACACAATATATTCAAGGCCAGTAACATCCTTACTTAAACAAACAAGCGCCTTCTTGTAAAAGAACGAGATAATATTCAGGTAATTCCTAAATATAACCTATGATGATGTTGTTATGAGTTGGTTGCGCACACGCGCGCGTCTATGCGTATATGTGTGTGGCACACGTCGCGTCCACTGGTGTGTTATTAGATGATTCTGAAGACATGAAAATTGGAATAAATAACCCAGCAATTGAAAAGAATGGGTGCGATCCCAAGTGCAGATCTGGTGCACGAGACAAAATTTATATATTAGAACGGGTTACCTATAAACGCCATACTAACATCAATCACTCCAAGTGACTTAGGCGCTTTTAACGAGAAATTTACTGGACCACAAAGATGCGAATAGTAAACAGTGCAAGAACTAACTGAGGAGTATAGGCTGTCCAGAGTACTCAAGGGAAAGGCATTGCGCCCTTTGAGTTCATAACTCCACAAAGAAGGTAGCCCAAATTTTATATATATATATCTATATATATATATATATATATATATATATATATATATATATATATATATATGCGCATATATACGTATGTATATATAAATATACAAAACTTGTACACATTTGTATGGACAAGCAATCAGAATACAGTACCTACAATACCCACCTTTTCGTATTTAATATGTACAAATTTATTCAAGAGGTATAACGATATCACAAACTTTCAACTTCAGCGTAGAAAAAAAAATTAAAATAAACAAAAAGTACCTCACTAACAATAGGAAACAATCTTGAAACAAAGTGTGAGATCTTCATAGGCAAAAAGTGGCGAACTTTAATGACGGTTGTACTTATGCAACAAAATTTTTCCATTCATATAGTTAGCAGGAGTTTGGCCACTACAGGAAAAGCATTACTGAATTTTTCTTTTTGTATGACGAGAAAACCTAGGCTTTCTTTCCAAGAGTCTAATATATTTAATTAGTAAAATTCACGAGAAAACCAAAGAACTGCAAAATTTCTACATAAAAGAGGATGCAGGTCTGATGAAAGCTGTTCATATTTGTGTTAGTGTGTACAGTACTTGCTGGGCTTTTAACAATACTAAAAAGTCTCCCGCTAGGCTTTGGGAGACCTTACCCCAGAAATCTGTTTCGATATGAGAATTGAAAATAGTACAAAGTGATGTTCAAGGAGTTAGACAGCCGAGATGAATCTAAACGGAACGGATGAGAAGCAGTAGGCGGGAAAACGCACATGGGAGGGAAGAAGCCCTTTAAGTAATCTTTACTACATTATACGATTGCCAGAATTTATCGCAAAAAACACGAAAGTAAATTTCTGACATGAAAAATCTCTAAAAATAATTCTCGGACGTTTATCGAGAGCAACAAAAACCCGATAAAGGCAATCACCGCGTCATGTAATGTCACCTGCAAATACAAGTGCGCTCTTGCACTGAGGAGGAGGGTTTTGCCATAACATACAAAAATCTAGTGGCTTATTTTTTTTTTTCTTCATACACAAACTGCAAGCCACGACATCATTCACAGCACCAACAAAAGGTTCCAATTGCTGCTCAAGCGACTCTGACTTTGTATAATTCTTTTGCTTCCAGCTTGTTTGCTTGTTTGTATGGTGTTTTTACGTTGCATGGAACCAGTGGTTATTCAGCAACGGCACCAACGGATTTGCGTGACTTCCGAACCACGTCGAGAGTGAACTTCTATCACCAGAAATACACATCTCTGACCCCTCAATGGAATGCCCTAAAATCGAACTCACGGCCACCGAGGTGGCAGGCCAAGACCATACCGATCACGCCACTGAGGAGCTTTTTTGCTTATAGCTGCTTTGAATTATAACAATAGCGATAATTATTGTGGTCACAACAACAATAATCACAATGAAAGAATCTCTCCAACAATGAGTCGGATACATGTTATAAGTTAATTATATTATACCTTCCAAAGTGACAGATCTTACAAAATTAACATGGGACATTAACTCCACTCTGAATCCATTTAGAAAAATAGTTAACTCCTGATAAGATGACTACTACCAAAGAAACAATTATTAGTATGGGGACACAGCTGTAGGCATATTTTTCCTGGTAATTTATTTTCTAACCAGCCTTACCGTTTGTTTACATGCTTTAAGAAACAGGTCTATCTTAGTAGTAGTATCTCTAGCTTAACCTAAAAAAAATAATCTATCCAAAATAAAAAAAATAAAAAAACTTTGCCAATTTTCAACCAGTAATAAAACTACAATACTTTAGATACCCAAATGCAATTATAAATAACTGTTTCCGTTGCTTAAATAGTAATCTACTGAACGGAGAAACATATCCTCGTTATCATTTTACAGAAACATAACGCATGATATCTACCCAAATATTTACCCTACCTATCAATACAAATGCAGGAAACAGAAAATGTTCCATGTTACGCTGACATTATTTCATCATCATTATGCAAGCTCTAGAAACTTCTTTTAAGTTACAACAACACTGTTAAACTGTATCAATAGCAAAATTTTCAATCCCATCCGTTGGCTCCCATTTGAGTAGCTATTTACCCATTTCCAAAACACAGCTTGGCTTCGTAGTGGCTAAAGTTTGTTGTAAGTTTGTTTTTATATATATATAAGAACATTAACCTTATTCTCAGTTCTTTCCCTTAATCGGGGCTTGCCATTTTTGCATTCTGGTTTCGGATTACTGCCTCATGCCTACGTGTAATGAGGGACAATGTTAATTACATTCGAGTGGTCTCCAATTGCTTCATTGTATACTTCACTATTGATATCTCTGCGTTTTTCTACAACAAATCTCGTCGTTTGTTTGTATGTATGTATATTTGCTTGCTTAATTTTCATTTACAGCATCAGAACAGCTTGATTACAGTACCTTTCTAAAGCCTGAAAAATCCACACTAAATATTACAGCATCATGTGCTTCCTTAAGCCAAAATTAAAGTATGATAATTAAAACAGTAACTACCACTGCATTTTTTTTCGTGGGGGTGAAAGGATTGTCAATTTGTCACACAAATAATTTATCATGAAAAAAATATAAAGTTAACGTACGCCGTACTGCAATCCGTAGTAAAATTCAAGTTCACCTTCTTCAAGTGGTAATGGGGACTTCATCCAGTTATTCAAATTAAGGATTATTATATAAAAATTCAGTATCTAATCCGCACTGGCGTAACAACAAATTTTTTTAGACCACAAGTGGACTGTAGTTATACCGTTAACTGTATATAAATAAAATAAAATTTTAAGATTCTAACTCATCTTTAATGGTGGACATGAGAAAAGACAATGAAGGATGGCTAAATCATTGAGAAAACAGGGGAGTCTAGAAAATTCCGTATCCTCCAACTATATAACGTTTTACAGGTTCACCATAAACCATCCCAGTTAACAATTACGAACCGCCATGTCTGTCCTGACTACATGACCTCAGCTTATGCGATGATCATTAATTTCAATTATTTGCGAATGACTAGTAAACGCTTATCGCTTGTCTTCGTGACCCGACAGTCATCATGAAGTTGATGATGATTTATCTATGTCTGTAAGTGATATCAACCGACAAAAAGTTACGAGATCAAAATCAGTTCATCATGGTCACGCGCCATGACGTAATCATGCTACCATAATGTTAATCATAACTTACGCGATCTCATAACTAAAGCGATCGAAACCATGAGCATCACTAAGGTTAAACGACGTTTTTTATTGGTAACTTATGAGATTACAATCCAGTTTATCACAACCATATACCATGCTACCATCGAGTTAACTAGTTCTAGTAAATCATTAGCAATTCATTCCGGTGCAAACATGGGGCAAATACGGGCATGATCGTAAAGCTTTTTCGTCTGTACAGTACAGCATGGGAGACGAAGTTCCTCGATTCTATGGGAGACATATAAGTAAGCTCATCATATTTTATACTTATGCCAGCCTGGATAGCTGAATAACAAACATTTATGAAACTTAAAAAAAGACTTAAAGACTGGTGCAAGCAGCAATAATGAGGCCGGAAAGCCGATCGCGTTTAGAACTGAGTACAGGACATGACAAAAATCCTTAGTACATATCACCCCTTTCCGTTTACGCGTCATTCCCAATCAATGTTATTGATAACAGTAACACAATATCTAAATGACACCTGCCCAAAGTGGCTCTACGTTATGTTCCTGTCACCTGTGCTACACCTGTTACCGATCGGCTGTTCTGCCATGAAACAGATAAGCAGGGTGTTCCCCAATTATTAAAAAAATATTACTATTAAATACCATTACTGAATATGATTCCCCTTATTACAGTAAATAATTAGGATTCTCCACGAAAGCATAAAAGGAGAATGTTTCGAGAAAAACACTCCTTCGCCTTTAATCTGTATAGATTAACAAAAAAATGTCTTCCATTGACCTTCTACAACAAACCTACGGTTTAATGACCTTATCCTAGAGTCAACGACCTAGCCAGGGCCGTCGTTAAACGTAACATTAATATTAATATTTCTATAACGTCGTATAATATTTTAACATACATAACCTGGATTTGCTTTATTTCAAAAATGACATCACATTAGGGCATAGATTTATAAGTCGGTGGCTCCAGCAGTTAGAAACTAAACTATGAAACCAAAGTCTCAATCAGTTCTTCATGACCGCCAGTAACTATCTCAAAACCAAAGTCTCCAAATCAGTTCTTCATGACCGCCGCCAGTAACTATCTCAAAACCAAAGTCTCAATCAGTTCTTCATGACCGCCAGTAACTATCTCAAAACCAAAGTCTCAATCAGTTCTTCATGACCGCCAGTAACTATCTCAAAACCAAAGTCTTAATCAGTTCTTCATGACCGCCAGTAACTATCTCAAAACCAAAGTCTCAATCAGTTCTTCATGACCGCCAGTAACTATCTCAAAACCAAAGTCTCAATCAGTTCTTCATGACCGCAAGCCTTACAATGGCAGATAAAGCCTGTACAGTACAGCATGGGAGACGAAGTTCCTCGATTCTATGGGAGACATATAGTAAGCTCATCATATTTTATACTTATGCCAGCCTGGATAGCTGAATAACAAACATTTATGAAACTTAAAAAAAGACTTAAAGACTGGTGCAAGCAGCAATAATGAGGCCGGAAAGCCGATCGCGTTTAGAACTGAGTACAGGACATGACAAAAATCCTTAGTACATATCACCCCTTTCCGTTTACGCGTCATTCCCAATCAATGTTATTGATAACAGTAACACAATATCTAAATGACACCTGCCCAAAGTGGCTCTACGTCATGTTCCTGTCACCTGTGCTACACCTGTTACCGATCGGCTGTTCTGCCATGAAACAGATAAGCAGGGTGTTCCCCAATTATTAAAAAAATATTACTATTAAATACCATTACTGAATATGATTCCCCTTATTACAGTAAATAATTAGGATTCTCCACGAAAGCATAAAAGGAGAATGTTTCGAGAAAAACACTCCTTCGCCTTTAATCTGTATAGATTAACAAAAAAATGTCTTCCATTGACCTTCTACAACAAACCTACGGTTTAATGACCTTATCCTAAAGAGTCAACGACCTAGCCAGGGCCGTCGTTAAACGTAACATTAATATTAATATTTCTATAACGTCGTATAATATTTTAACATACATAACCTGGATTTGCTTTATTTCAAAAATGACATCACATTAGGGCATAGATTTATAAGTCGGTGGCTCCAGCAGTTAGAAACTAAACTATGAAACCAAAGTCTCAATCAGTTCTTCATGACCGCCAGTAACTATCTCAAAACCAAAGTCTCAATCAGTTCTTCATGACCGCCAGTAACTATCTCAAAACCAAAGTCTCAATCAGTTCTTCATGACCGCAAGCCTTACAATGGCAGATAAAGCCTAGCGATAAAAAGCCCGAGATGATCTTCAACGCCAACCCCTCCTTTCCACCAAGACGATATCTCTCACTAAACCTGTCAGCCAATGGGACGACGCATCAATCTCGCCGGTAGAGAAATCTAACCTGGGGGGGTTAAGAGAAAATGGAGCCTTCTCTCACAAGGGCGTCGCCGTCCTTCAGGCGAGAAGCATATCTTCATATAACGGGAGAATATTAAATAAAATGTCGTCATTCGCAAAAGATTGACAGCTACAAAAATACTCGACAGAAACGACTCGTTTGGAAACCAACGACGACGCCATGGACAAGATCCGTCAGGCAAGACGGCGACTCGACACAACCATTTTGATAAGAAATAAACCAGTTAGAGTGATTGACAACCTGTCTAACAACCATTTGACGAGCAGGGCATGACCGACGACGACCAATCAACGACCCGCAGTATCCATTAGCATGATTTATGGTTTCCACGGGCTGCTCCATTGGTCCCGTGACGTGTGCTGGGTGCCGACCACCTGCACGCTATGTAGTATGTGAGCGAGAGAGACTAGAGAGTGAGAGAAAGCCTCTCTTCTCTCTCTCTCTCTCTCTCTCTCTCTCTCTCTCTCTACCGTTTTCGGAGCCCTATGCCAGTCACTGAGTTCGTTACATTTCACGTCACGTCAAATCATACCATTTCTCTCTAGACAGAATCATAGGACTGTGAATGAACAGTAAAACCTGCTCCTAGAGATAAGTGAACACAAGATGTCTCCTCTTAGGATGGACTAACAGGTCTGAGACATCCTAATCCTTGTAACTCCTATCTCTCTCTCTCTCTCAAAACCATTAATAGATCAGACTGTTTATCCAAAAACTCAAATTAATTATCTCTCTCTCTCTCTCTTCGCCAGCATGTCAATCCGTCTACCAAAATTTCTCATCGGATAAGTATTTCATAAAAGTGTGTGTGTGTGTGTGTGGGTGTGTCAGCACGCCCGCACGCGCACCTCTGTGTCAAGTCCGTGGGTCAAAAACTAACACCCACAAGGTCAACCTTACAAAACGTCTCAAAGTTGAAACATTCCATTATATACACATTCTATTTAAGCGGGAACATGTCAAAATTCATTACCGATTCTTCCTAGCACCTCTCTCTTTGTCTGTAGTCATTCCCGGCCCTTAATACGAGTAGTACTGTATTTCTAGTGGACGTTGTGAGTTGGCAAATCAAATACTTCCTAGGAAGTAATAAAACGTATCTTTTTTATGAAATACTACAGGTTGAATACTACGTTAACTCGAATAAAATTATGTGCATCTATATGTACAGCTTAATAAAAAATATGAAAGTAAACATACACACAAATTTGTAAGGTCGTTGTAAGGTCGGAGTCGGTATAAACTTATAACCTCACTAGTTAGCCGAATCGATAACGTCAATAAAGACCTGATTTCTTCTCTGTCCGCTGGGCGCTGGTTCGAACCCGAGAGAGGACGAAATTATTATCAACTAAAAATTTCACCTTGGGTTTACATATATGAAAATATATTAATTCCGAGGTAGAGCGAATTAGATATTAAAGGACAATTGTAGCTCGAATAATTTATATGAATCACGGTGATGTGATAATTATTCATATATATATATATTATATATATATATATATATATATATATATATATATATATAGAGAGAGCGGAGAGAGATGAGAGGGAGAGAGCGAGAGAGAGAGAGAGAGAGAGAGAGAGAGAGAGAGAGAGAGAGAGAGAGTGTGTGTGTTCAAGATGGTGCTAGCCCAAATCTCATCTAATGAAATGAAATTCGGACCCCATGCACAACCCTCCCATTAGCTTCGCCAAAAAAAAAAAACTATTAACAACCAAGTACTTAATTTACAACTTAAATCACGACAATTCGAAAAAATACTTAAAACTTTCTTTGTTCTAGGGACAAAATTCATTTTAAAAATTGGTACTCTTTACTACGTTATATAATTTTTTCTTTTCCCAAAAAATTTTTGTAGTTGCCCCAATTACTTTTTCTGGTTTACATCTTTCAATCAAATCCTGTCGAAGTATATACTTGCTATTATTCCCGATCGATTATGAAATTATTATAATGGTATACGTAATAATGTCTCCAATATACAAATGGTTCTTAATTAATCTGCATTATTCAAGCGTTGTTTGCGTGTGAATAGTGAAAAAGGCAGGGAGTGGCTTGGATTAGTTTTGTTGAGACGTTTTTCATGATTAATTAAAAAGTGGCTAATAACTCAGCTACCACTGTATAGAGAGTCATCCTTTTCTATAGAATCTTTCTGTTCTATTATCCAACTTCATATGCACTTAATCTCCAAATGTCCGATCACTTTTAGCTCTTATAATAAACAGCCCAAAACCAACAGCAGTATGGTTAGCGAAAAATGAACAGAAGCTCTTAACGAAGGAGATGAAGAACCACCAATGAAAAAAACAAAGACTAAGAGCCACATATTAATTTAATTGACCTCACACTATGCTTTTTGTAGCCACTCAAGAAAGTATACAGCAGACAGATAAAGTAATCAGAGAGACAAATTCAATAAAATCACGTATAAAAAGCCGCACATTGAGGGATACCATCAACTGCTTTCAAACATCACATTAAAAGTCATCAACCGCTTCAGTCTTTGAGATCGTCGGGTTTTATCTGTCAAATTATGCTGACTGAATTCGTAGTAAGATGTCTCGGGTAAAAATGGCTGGATAATTGGTTAGCACCATTAGTCTTTAGACGAGAGGAGGATTTTCTACTAATTTGACAAGTTTAAGCAAAAATACACAAAGACATAAATAAGTAAAATAAACAGCACAAAATCCAACGATAAATACAGACGCACACAAGCGACATGATCACAACTATTGATTTAAATGAAAGGCACACCCAGAAATACCTCGGAACCAACTCGTAAAAGATTAATACTTCCTAGAGGTAGATCATCACTGCCAGGTGAACCATTCTTTAGTTTTTCTTTAATTTCTCGAACGTTCTCCTATGGCAAAACATGTTTATCACCCTTTTCCTTGAGTTTTTCTTCCTTTGTGATGGTTTCTGGCAATTAGCTTTTATACAGATACCACAGAAGTCCTCCTTTGGTTGAAGAAATTTCAGTTTTTCCTTGAACATCGTGGAGTAAAAGAATGAAAAAGACAACTTTTCATCAGAACTTTTAGCACTGGGTATCCAATGCATTCTTTTTATCGTAAGATCTTTCGACAAATACTATAGTAGATTCACATCACCTTGTTGTCTAGGCCAGTCCCTTACGACGCTCCTGATTGGCTGTTGATAAGCCAATGACAGGGCTGGAAAATCTCACTCTCTCGAGAGAGTTCACATAGGCAGGATGCATGTTCCATCTCTCCTGGGGTATACATCTTTCAGGAGAGGTGGAACATACATCCTACCCATGTGAACTCTCGAGAGAGACAGCGTTTCCAGCCCTATGACTGGCTTATCAACAGCCAATGTGTCAAATGAACGGTTGATGTGAATCTACTACAGTTATAGGTTTTTCCACAAAAGTAATGAGATTCCATCCTTAGGAATCTAGAGATACATGGTTTTTGACAGGCTCCCTTATCATCACGTGCTTTAATGTCACCTTGCCTCCTACCTCTAGTTCTCTCCTACCTCTAGTTCACTCTCCAGTGCACCTGTCGAGCCAAGCATTTTCAGACATGTGGATCGAAAAGTGTAAACTTAGGTTTAGCGAGTTTGGGGAACATCGCTTTAGACCTGATGATTTACTGTTGAGCATTTCGTCATAGTTTGCCTGACATACTGGCAATCCATTCGCGCTGTTTGATGACACCCCGTGCCATAATAGTCGCAGAGTAAATTCTCGCTATCTTGTCCACCGTTATCCCTACATTAAGGGGTCGGTTGCCTGATGCGCTTTCTCCTCCACTGCCTTCTATCAAAGGCATAATCAGGCCTGGTTTATTGTTTGGCAAATGGTTTTTTTTCTTTTACGACCGCATGCCCTTGCTGTCATCAACCTCAGTTATTGGCGGTGGGCCTCGCCTTCTACTAAAAAGTAAGACTGCAAGGCAGCAGTTTCCGCAGTTATTGGCGGTGGGTCTTAGCCTATTACTAAACAGTAAGACTGCATGGCAGCAGCTGTCCTTTTAGTCGCCTTTAACGACAAGCAGGACCTACGATGGTGTTATATATATTCAGATATAAATATAAATATATATATATATATATATATATATATATATATATACATATATATATACATATAGATACATACATATATATATCATACAATAGAGATAGATATATATAAGAATAATAATATATATATAGATATTTATATATTTATGGTAGTATAATATGATATATATATATACACATTATATATCACAGACATTATATATACATTACATATATTAATTATATATATATATATATATATATTATATATACACACATATATATATATAATGACGATTTAACGTCAGAATCTAGAGTACCACAGGGAAACATATAGCACAAGGTATAAATCCTAACCAAAATCTTTAATACTGTATTTCAACTTTCCCAGTACCTCCTCCATCCTTTTATGAACAGGAGAACTATTTAAACATGGAGTTTCTTCATACGTATATGGAATATGAAATGATTTGTGAGCAACTGTCTTTCCACCAAATGTCCCCGACCCCGTCACTGAAACCTAATGAGAGGTCAAAGGGAACAAACGCCAACAAAATATAAATCCCATACCTGGATACCACCAAGAAAGCTGTTGAAGCCCTGGAGAAAGACAATCCTTACCGCTTTCAGATGCCCTAATACGCTAAGATCTTTTTCGATCACTAACATTTGCACGAGGAAAAAAAATTAAAATAAAAAGAATCGTCCAAGGTATTGTAATCAATGTGGTACGTCTAATGCGAGTTACACGGGAAGAAATCCTTTCAAAATAAAAACTGTACACCATCGATCGGTAAAATATACGCATCATAACTAACATTTTTGGGAATGTGCGTAACAAATGCAGGTAAAACAATGCAGGAAAAATAAAAAAGACAAGAAAAAAAATGGCAATGTTAGCAGTGTTTCTGTGTCTTTCTTTCTTTAATGAAAAAGTTAACTGTCAAATTCTCACTTTTTTAATATTCATGTATCAATCATTTTCAGGGAAGAAAATGCACAGATGGTAATGTAACGAGTTTTGCTTAAAATTTTTAAAACAGAACAAAAACACTGGATCTTTGTATAATGGAGCAACATCAACCTGGAAGGATTAAGGTAAGTAAGCTGGGGTCCCTGTGACCACGAGAAGGATTAAGGTAAGTCAGCTGAGGTCACTGTGACCATAGGTCGTCTAATCCGGTAAAAAAATGTTTTGAGCAGGTGTTTGGTGTGAGGTCACGTCGAGATGACCTGTGTACCTTCGGCATATGACCTTTTTCCTCTGTATAATATGTCAGTTTGATTACCTAACTTATATTCCTCAACAAAATTGTGACTTTTTTCTTGGAACTTTTTTCCTGAAACTTTATTACAGGCCACCATATATTAATGTGACTTTCATCCTGGACTTTTTTCTGAATTTTTTGTCAATATTACCGGCCACGGTACGTAACAACAACTACAGTATATCCTAGGATGCACTGCAAATTGTTTATAGGAGTACATATTAATTACCGACAACTTCGGAAATCCCAGCTGGAATAGTTTTCCTAGGAGCTAAAAAAATCAGTATTGTTCCAAATCGGGTCGAGATACAACCGAATTGTAAGACCCCCTTTCTTTCCTGTTTTCTACGTACACGATTATTCCTTCTTCATTATATCTGTTCTGATAGGTTTTAAGACATATACGTCCCATCTACATACATACATACATAATATATAATATATATATATATATATATATATATATATATTATATATATATATATATATATATTACACACACTATAAATATATAATTTATATATATATATATATATATATATATATATATATATAGAGAGAGAGAGAGAGAGAGAGAGAGAGAGAGAGAGAGAGAGAGAGAGAGAAATGCAAATGAAAACTACAGCAAGAACTGACTCGCCCTAACAACCAACGTCCAATAAGCATCACACAAGACGCTTAAAGACCACAAGCAAACACACAAATCCGAACAACTTCACAAGGAAAATAAAATCCATATCGTGGGAGTTCTAGCAGATTCCTTGGGTGCTAGGGAAGGAGGAGGCGGGGGAGGGGGAGTGAAGGACATCGCCGCAGGATGCCAATGGAAAGTCATTCCTGTCGTTAATTGGCATCGAGTTGTTTTGTAGGAAAAGGTGGACTGTTCTCATTACTCTAATCCCTGTAATTACATGTCTCCCTTGAGACCCTGTCAATCACTTACGAGACTCGACTCCTACGTCGTCTCCCCCCCCCTCCCTCCCCCTCCTCTCCAACCTCCTAAACCACCTTACCTTTCCACGGGGGTCCTTCCCACATCCCTCGGGTTCCATGGGACACCGCCGCCTTTGCCCCAATAGGAAATCTAACGGGATCCTTGAAGTAATCCCAAGGAACCTTCGAAGGGGACAAAAGAGGATGTAAAGTACTCTATAACCGAATCAAATGAACGCAGGAGACAAACAGGTCATCGTTACGAGAACGATTCTTGCGCCGGGGGGGAGGGGGGTGGTTAAAGCTCACCACCACCACCACCTCCTCCTCCTCCTCAACAGGACGGAATCCTACGAAAAGCTGGAAAAGCTATATTATTCTAATGAGGGGAGGAAGGTAGGTAGTAGGTAGGGGTAGTCAAGGGAAAGGAAACTTGAAGAATGACGGAGGGGATATGGAGGGGCGGAGGGAGAGGGAGTTAACCTTCAAGTCACCATCGACACTTGAATAGATTTGCGTCTAAAAGGCTGTCAAAGTGTTTGTGCAGCTCGTAACAATGGCCGGACGATGACGACGGAATTAACGGATCGAGGTGGGAATTTTCCGGGAGGCGCTAATCCTTCGTAGGAGTCACCCCGTAGAAATCATAATAGCTATTTACAGTGTTAATCCTAGGATCGCTTTGAGCCATTCAAGCCGTGTCAGGATTACCTAATATTTGTAAAAGAAAAAAAAATCCATATAATCTTAAGTTACATTGAAATCAAATAAGCTGCTTATGATAAGACCTTTATCGTTAACTATAAAGACCTTTTCCCCATTCTGATGTAAGTACAGAAAAGATATTTATTTAAATTCCGTTGAAAAGAGGAAAAAATAATTTCTGAAAAAATATTATTTCATCAAAAAATTTTCAAGAACCAGGGGCACCACAAGCAACTTTGTGTCCTGTTCTAACTCCGTAAAAAGAATTAAACCAGTTCAATATACATATATGTATATGTATATGTATGTATAGGTATATTATATGTATATGATATGTATATGTAATATATATATATAATATATATATATATATATATATATATAATAAACTTTGTCACTTACACATACGTTCTGTTCGCTAATACAATTACTAACAGAACCTCATTGAAAATGGATGGTATTCAGCTGAGATATTTATTTTAAAAAAATACAATTTTGTTGGTTGAGATTATGATGGCCTTATGCCAGCAAGGACTTTTGCTCATAGAGCAACCCGTAGATAGGTTACAAGCTTTCCTGGACAAACAGTCCTCACTGTCAAGTATTCGTGGAACCACCGTGTCAAATAAACTAATACAATAAAGCCATTATTTAGGTGAATATACCGAAACAACGATGTAAAACGCAACATATACCAAAAGAACATATTCATGTTATTCACAACAAGCAGAAACTCTCACTTAGAAACAGAATATTATAATAAACCTCCTCTTTATGGATATAAACCACTTACGTGTGATTTGCAAGGCCAGCACTATATCTAATCAGACCCAGACTTCATAAAAAGAAGTGAAACCACAAATGTTTGTTTGTTTGTTTGTATGATGCTTTTACGTTGCATGGAACCAGTGGTTATTCAGCAACGGGACCAACGGCTTTACGTGACTTCCGAACAACGTCGAGAGTGAACTTCTATCACCAGAAATACACATCTCTCGCTCCTCAATAGAATGGCCGAGAATCGAACCCGCGACCACCGAGGTGGGACGCCAACACCATACCAACCACGCCACTGAGGCGCTGAAACCACATATGCAACAGCAGACACTTAGGAATTATATTAGGTTTGTTGTAACTATGTCTTCTCACTATTGGTGGGATGGAGAGTTGGCAAAACTACAATAATTATATAGATACAGCAGGACTTATATTATTCCAGAGTATACATGTATTAGCAAGCCTGGTTCTGCTTCTTTTGACCCCCGTTGATTGAGTGGATACCGTTGGCCCGGCAAATCGCACCACAAAGATCTGCGGCTTAAATTATCAACAGAGGTGGTTTCTCTTTATTTTCATATTATTATTATTATTATTATTATTAATTATTGTATAGCACTAAAAAAAAAAGTAATCAACTTGGCTAGTTTTATTCTTGACAGAATACAATGCCCGTCTTTAAATGAAGACAATGACAACAGATTGGGGGTGAACTGAGAGAGTAATTCCTGATATATAAATGGCATTTATGGAGGTTAAAAAAATGACTACCAAGACTAAATATTACCCAGCTGAGAGAGAAGAGAGAGGAGGAGAGAGAGAGGAAAAGAGAGGAGGAGAGAGAGAGAGAAGAGTAGTTTGTTAATTGTTCTTAGGTGTGTGTGTGTTTGTTGTTGTTGTGTGTGTGTGTGTGTGTGGTGTGGTGGAGAGAGCGAGATGGAGAGGAGAGAAAAACAGGATGGAGGGGAGCTGAGAGAGATGAGTGAGAGGAGCAGTTATTTCGTAATTGTTCTTAGGTGGTGTGTGTGTGTGTGTGTGTTGTGTGTGTGTGTGTGTGAGAGAGAGAGAGAGAGATAGAGAGAGAGAGAGAGAGAGACGAGTGAGAGGAGCACAATGAGAGAGGGGATGAGAGAGACTCAAACATGTAACTATATAGCCTAAGCTTGTTCACCCGAAAGAATGAATGGAGGGAAAACAGATATAGTTAGAAAAGGAATTCAATATTTTCTACTTCCACTGTAAAACAATATTTTGCTCACTTATGCTCTGTCATTATTAAACCAGAATGCCAAAGCATATTTAGTGAAATTTTATTAGAAGCAACGGTGACATCTTCGATTGTATAATAACAATAAAACCATTCATATAACAATGGTAAGAACTTCCTATCAGCATATATTCCACTTCAACCTTGCTTCAGCCCAATAATTCTCGAACAGATAAGGAAATTTTTTAAAAGTTAATAGATAAATAATGGTAATATACATTGCTTCACCTGAAGGCCATATACTACACATACAGTATGTAGATGCATTTGTTGGCTCCTTCCAGATTGTATAAAGATGAATATTGACAGTGATTCCTTAGGCGTAAATTATCAAGTGCCCATCGATGACCACCTGGAGTTACCCATCACATAATCCGTGTTTTAGCAAATTTCATCAAAATTCGCTCACTAGTCTTCACGTAATACTGCTACCAACCAGGTAGATGAACTGGACCTAACACAACGTATTTAATATCATCCCTGGATGGTTCGACAGTAAGCAATGATATCTTAAGGGAAATTACATGACTTCCACAACTATGATTAAAATCATTATTATTATTTCAGTAGATGAAACCTAACCACATGGGACAAGCACAGAGGGGCCATTGACATGAAATTCAAGCTTTCAAAGAAGGTTGGTTTTAACCTCCCACCCCAGACCCCATCCTGCAGCAGTAACTGATCACGGTACAGAACCAGTGATATTTCATCACCCTGGAGGAGACGCGAACCCGCGACATCTGAGTGGCATACCACGACACTAACCACCATACCAGCGGACCAGATTAGATACGGGTGATGGGAAAACGATCAATATAAGATCCGTATACGGATCAATCTTCCAGCCTAAATCCATTCCTTTGCCCCTCTCCAAGCACTGTCATTAAACTCACCAATAACTTTTTCAGATATCTTAGGAAAGACAGAAGGGAAAAACAAACATGCCATTCCAATTTCTGGGGCTTTTTGTTGTGCAAGAAAAGCTCAGTTCTCAAACGGTATAAAAGTATACCAATGGCAAGTTGCTTAAGTTGATAAATCAACCAAATGGTTGAGAGAGAGAAATGAATACCTTATCTCTCATATTAAAATGAATGAACGGTCTACCGGCTACAGACATCAAGTAATTGAACAGTACGTCCAGCCTTGAACAAGCCCGCTTTCAAAGCATTAAAATGAGCATGTTAAAAGTGTTTTAAAGCATTAAAATGGATATGTTAAACGTATTTTAAAGCACTAAAAGACGTGTGTGTGTGTTTTTGGCTACCAAACTCCAATGAAAGTAGGTTACGGTAAAATATGACGATTACTTACGTGACTAAGGTTGGTTCTTGGTCCGCAGCTTACATATGCCTACAACGACAAAAGAGCAAAACATAGTCAGTAGCGACATGACACGAATTTATGATAAGGATCTTTTTATAAGGTTCATTCAAACGAACTTCTCGCCAATAGAAAGACACCCAAAAACAACCATTACGGCAATCCATATCTCATCCAATCCATATCTCATCCGTCTGTCTGTCGGTCGAATGAAGAGATAAAAATAAATCGATAGGGCTATAACAGGTGGGCCGAAGAATGGGGGGCTGTTACGGACTTTCTGAACATGGGACAGGGACAGTCCTGTAATTACGACGAAGACCCAAATATAAGCCTGGGGAGTGTTACGAGTCCATGGCTTAATTATCGAGTTCATTAATCTTGTATTAGCACTCCGGACATATGATACATTATGCTGCTCGATTCTACGAACGAGACCTGACGCCAAATGATCATTACGCTAAATAAGAGCGGTGTTGTACTGATGCCAAGTCCTTCGCCCTTATCATCTAAAGGCTATAAATACGGATGAACTTCATTAGGCCCAGTCTACAAACATATGATAAAATGTTGTCTTGGAGGCTAACTATATTTTGTAAAATGGAAAAGTAAGATCTATAAAGGTCTCATAAAATTAAGTTGCCTGAGAAACTGACAAAGGAACGGTGCCATTATGTATGACTTAATATTTTCATGTAAGCAAATCTCCCCCACCCCCACACCCCCACCACACACATACATTACATATGCACATACGTACATACATACATACACACATATATATACATACATACAAATACATACATGCATGGACATACATACATACTTATGTATCTGCCGCATTTTGCTAATGCTAACAAAACTGCCTTATATTATACTATAAGTTTTGTAATGGCCTCATAGCGTCCTCTTTCTAATTGCATACACTAAAGAAATTTGAAGCGAAACAGGTTATTAGTCTACTTGTACATTTTAATAAACACACGGAGCACTTTATTCGATACGTGAGGAGATATAAGAAGTTGGGACTTTTTCTATATTAACCGATTAACCAACCCCCCCCCACCCCCACACACACACACACACACAAAAGAAAAAGAAAAAAAAACCGGCGCAATGCGGTCTGAAAACTTTTAATTGGTACTGACTCTGCATTTCTGACTTTATATAGCCATACATAAATACCGATATACCAATGCGTACTCTTTTACTCGTATCAAAATATAAAGGCGGAATTGCCAGTATTGAAGGACACACCTCCTACCAATCACAGATCGTGGAATTATTGTTCCTGTACACGATTTGTATTCTGATTTTTGTTTGTGCACTTACACCTTTTGTATTCTGATTTTGTATGTTCAATTACACCTTTTGTTTACTTATTTCTACTTGTTCAGTTACACCTTTTGTATTCTGATTTAATTTGTTCAATTCCACCTTTTGTATTCTGATTTGTATTTGTTCAGTTACAGCTTTTGTATTCTGATTTTCATTTGTTCAGTTACACCTTTTTGTATTCTGATTTCGTATGTTCAATTACACCTTTTGTACCCTGATTTTTATTTTTTCAATTCCAACTTTTGTATTCTGATTTGTATTTGTTCAGTTACACCTTTTGTATTCTGATTTTCAATTGTTCAGTTACACCTTTTGTATTCTGATGTTCATTAGTTCAATTCCACCTTTTGTATTCTGATTTTTATGCCATCGCTATTTTGTTTGTCTTCGGCACCAAGTGCATGTAAACTGAAACAGTTTATTAATGTTTTGTTGTTCAATCAATGGCATTTATAGAGACAAGGGCACCTGGCGGCATCGCTATTTCATCTTTCTCGCGTCTACTATGGTCGCGCCTCACCCAGGACGATGAAACTCACCGACTCTGTATCATGATCAGTTACTTTTGCAGTGTGGGGTCTGCGGTGGGAGGTTGAAACCAACATTCCTTGGAAGCTTGAATTTCAAGTTAATGGCCCCTGTGTCCTCGTTCCATGTGAAATGGTTTCATCTACTGAAATATTAATACTACTACTACTACTACTACTACTACTACTACTACTACTACTAATAATAATAATAATAATAATAATAATAATAATAATAATAATAATAATAATAATAATAATATGGTGAAGGTGACCAGTGACTAGCAGTGTTTTTGATAGCCGTATTTTATCCAAGATGGTTTGAGTACGGAAGGTTTATGGATGACATGAACATTAGTGAACTATAGGCTTTTTTTTATCGGGAATTAGCTACAAAACGGTATAAAAAAAAGTTATCGTAATAAGTTAGCTTCGGTTTTACATCAGTGAACTTTTCTTTTAAAAATTAATGATTCTTATGTATGTGGCATAAGAGTAACTGTTCCCAAGACGAAACTCGTAAAATTCAGAGCATGAATTATATAGTAATCCAAACTGGCAATGTTGGAAATGTGAAGATTATGGTATCCTATTAATGTTTTTGCCTAATCATTCGTCGCCGTTCTCGATAATGAAATGCCAAAACCTATGCTACTTATCGTATTTGAAGACAAAAATGGAAAAAGATAGACTTGGATTCCAGTTCATATAGGGTGTACAAGAGTAATGGTTATCAAGCCTGGTATGTAGTCAAAGCATATCTCGTGAAGGATGATTGTATCATTGTTCAATTTTCTGCATTTCCTCACTACAAATGTAGGTCACAGCACCATACTACAACGAATGCAAGTCTGCATCTTTGGCTGAGCCCTATGGTTTGTTTGTATGGTGTTTTTACGCTGCATGGAACCAATGGTTATTCAGCAACGGGACCAACGGCTTTCCACGACTTCCGAACTACGTCGAGAGTGAACTTCTATCACCAGAAGTACACATCTCTCACTCCTCAATGGAATGGCCGAGAATCAAACTCGCAACCACCGAGGTGGCAGGCCAAGACCATACCGATCACGCCACTGAGTTGAGCCTTATGGTTCTTGTATCAAAGCCAGAAGGTTGTAAAGACTTGAGTAGACTTTCTTGCCCTGAATAAGGTAACAAAAGATGAGTATCCTCTGTCAAAGTTGGAGGAATTTTTGGATTTTTTTTGGGGGGGTGAAAAACATAGTATTAATTTTGATTTGAAACCTCTTGCATCTGTTAAAAAAACCGGCACGGTAAAATTTTAGGAATGCTTTGTTTTTATCCAAGTTAATTCTGCCCAATTAAAATCACCACTGACAGACGTGAAAAAGGAAAATGTTAAATCTCAATAGAGTGATGAGTGCCAAAGATCATATGAAGAACTTAATTAAGGGACCTATAGCCTTTTGAATTACAAATGGATGCAAGTGGACTAGCAGTGAGTAAAGTTCTAATGCAAAGACACAGAGTTGAGTTATGACCCGTAGCCTATTTCTCACGTAAACTGAAGAGTGTAGAGTTGAGGTATTCAGGAACTGATAAAGAGGCAGTGGCAGTAGCTTTGAGCGTAAGAAAATTCCACCATTTACTTCTGGGAATCCAAATTTCTTACAGTTACAAATCACTGTCCATTGGTTTCAATGTTTCTACGCAAAACTAAGTGTCCAAAAGGATTAAGGTGCCATGTTGGGATGAGAGAGTATTCTTTCAATATAATTTATTAAGTAGGAAAAACTCATCGTGTTCCTGATGCACTACCTAAAACAAATTTTCAAGCAGTCACCAAAGTCTTTCCTCTAGAGGAACGTCAAGTGGCCAACTCGCTGTGACCTTTGTTGCCTACGTGATGCCACCTCCTCCACACATCCTCATTAACTGGAATAGATACTTAGGCTGCCCTCGACTATCTTGATAGGGAGCAGCTCGATGTCCGAAGCCTTCATGTGAAGACGTTGACACGCGGATGGTTATCTGCAATAGTATGTCCCTCCAATTTCCTGTTATTGCCTCTATTGATGCAATTGTTTTTGCAAGCTGCGTTGCCTATAATGTCTCATTTGCTAAATTGTTTGTATGGTGTTTTTACGTTGCATGGAACCAGTGGTTATTCAGCAACGGGACCAACGGCTTTACGTGACTTCCGAACCACGTCGAGAGTGAACTTCTATCACCAGAAATACACATCTCTCACACCTCAATGGAATGGCCGAGAATCGATCTTGCGGCCAAGGAGGTGGGACGTCAACACCATACCGACCACGCCACTGAGGCGCTTGTCTCATTTGCTAAATGCAGGAATTTGCTTCCTACATTGTGGAATTGTCCTCCTATGTCTCATTAGCTTGCCGTGATGCATACCGACATTTTTTAATTCAACTGTACCACTTGCATTGTTTATTTTTCTTCTGATTTTACGACTGTATATATTTATCTGATGGTTCCTTTTATCTTTTCTCGTTAGCTGCTGTCATTTGCCGTCTCTTTGTTTTCATATGACCAATCTACTCTCTGGAGCTTTAAATACAACAGTCTCATCCATAGTGATATTATTCAAAGCACATTTAATCCCAATGGTGTCATCTTGGGACTTCAATTGACGCAAACTCATGTCCAGGAGAACGGGGCAATTTAAGCGTTGTACATCAGCATCGAGCATAAATAATAATATAAAAAAAAATGGAGAGCCATCCTATGATCCGATGTTATACATGGTATATAATCAAGGAGATGGTAGTGAATCATTAGCGAAGCCTAGAACGAAGAAGAAGCCTGGCGGCCCAGAGGATCATCATTGTCCATCACAACAGTGGGGGGGGGGGGGGGTGGGGGGGGGGGGGAGGGGTGGGGGGGGGGAAATTATTAGGGGGGTTAGGGGACTGGGGGTCTCGAGAAGCTCTCTGTTATATAGTATATATCATTAGATAAATTACCCCGATGTAGAACATAAAACAAAACCCATCATTTTGGATGATAATCTTCAAAAGATCGAAGGGGAGCGAATGAAAAAAGGAGCCACGACATAAAGTCTGTGATCAAGGAATACTGCCAAAGGGCCCCATATTATGATGTCTATAATCAAAATTATTTGGACGAAGAATCCAAATTTTGGATTTTTCCTTTTTTCGCCAAGAGAAAATAACGCAACATAATTATTACTGCTTGGAAATGAGAGAGAGAGAGAGAGAGAGAGGATAGAGAGAGAGAGAGAGAAGACTAGAGAGAGACAAAGTCTTCCTCATTCTGGAAGGAACGAACGGTCAACAGAAAACAAAAATAAGATATCTTATTCAAAATTGGTCCCCCATGGCAAGAGAAAAAAAAATCCGAAGAAGAGGGGCGAGCTCCTAGATGGGGGAAGTGGGGTGAGGAAGGGGGGGGGTTGCCGGCTACTTCACCGGGTGAGGGGATATTAGATAACAAATGGGGTCTTCAGAGGGACCTAAATGGGCATGTGAAGAGCCTCCGTGAGATTCCTGAATAACACCCCTTACTCTTAAGCCCTTTATACCTTATCCATCCCAAGCCCCCCCTCCCCCCCGAACCCCCTCCCCCTTTACCACTACAGGAGAAAGGGGCACGGCAGGGCTACGGCAAGAAATAATTAACCTATCATGCCCTCTTATCACGTTCCGAATCTGAAGTCATGTATCTTCATCATGCCTCCGACAAAAATATCTGGCGGATACCTAGCATCATCTGTCATCTGACATTTTTAGTGAACAGCCTCGTCAAGAGGGGGATGGAGGGGGGGGGGGGGGGGGGGGGGGGGTAGGGGGGGGGGGGGGGGGGGGGGGGGGGGGGGGGGCAGTGAAGGTGATAGGGAGTAGCAACGAAGAACGAGGTTGAGGGGAATGGGGGAGGGGGGGGGGGGGGGGGGGGGGGGAGGATGATGGAAAATTGGGAGATGACGGGGGTAGGAAAGGAATTACGTCTGAGAACGGGACAGAGAATTATGAACACCCAAAGAGATGACGCAACTGGGCGATCATGGCAAGTATAATTGGCAACTTTTTTCTTGAGAGAGAGAGAGAGAGAGAGAGAGAGAGAGAGAGAGAGAGAGAGAGAGAGAGAGGCTAAAAATAAACTATCGAAGAAAATAAATCACTGAACTCACAAGTTATCAGTCAAACTCACATTTTGCAACACGATGGCATGCAACCATTGCAAGGAGCCTCGAAATCGTTCTATAAAACAATGATTTTCTAGAACAAAAGCCTTAATCATCAAGTTTATGAACTGCTCGAAGGAGTATGATACTGTTCTGGTACAAAAGCAAACTAACCGCAAAAAGATTTTATAAAGCTGTACGATACTACAATTCAAAGCTGCCACAACCTGGAACTGCAAAAATTAAACGGTTATTGAACGGTTGAAATTTATGACACTTTCTATAATTGCGATATCAGGCAAGGACCCTTATGTCTTAGGATAAAGCGTGGGATGATTAATTCCTACCAACTAAACGAAAACAAAATACGACTGAGGGGAAAAAAACACAACACAGTATTATTCACAACTGGAAGGAAAAATAAAACTTAGTTTTTAGTCTTTACCTTAAGCCAAAACGCGATATTTACTCCGAAAAGGAAATGGTTTTGGGCCCCCTTACCATTGGTATTTTGAAATATAACACATGATTCCAGGAATTACTTTTAATAACTGGAAACGAAGCTAAAGTATCTAATGATTCAAATAATTATTCATGATAACTGGAGCTCAACATGAGCATCCAGCAATTACCTTTAACAAATGGAAACACTTTCAGAATATTTACAAACTGCCATCACAAAATTTGAACAGAAATTTAACGGAAATATCTCAACTTCACCTAATGACCCTTCATTCATTGTAGATACCTCTTAATTCATCAACTGCCCAATACCCTTTAGTGGCAGAATCAGAACAGAAAGCAACTAACGGCAACTACACTCACCTAGTATATCTAGGACCCTCAAAAATTTGCGATTTTATTCACTAAACAACTGCATGACGAGGAATGGTTTTGCATCTGCAGAGTTTTTGTCGAAATAGCACGTTGGACTAAAGACGTCTTAATAGGCTTTTTGAAGTATTCTCATTATTAATTGCCTTACATGCCGGACACAAGCTTAAGGTTTACAACTGCCTTACAAATACATAAATATAATTTGGCCCAAACGGTAATTATTATCACAAAAATAGCTTAACCAGACCACTGAGCTGACTTTCAGTTCTCATAGGGCTGTCCCGAAGGATTAGATAAAATGCCAGGTCAAGGCCAAAGGCCAGGAACTGGGGCAAAATAGGTCACGCAGTATAATAATAAATTAAAATGAAATTAAAAAAAAAAATTCACAGAGACAAAAGGCTTTCATACGAGAACACAAACAGACAATAAATACATTTGCTCTCGTTTCCATACATATATAATAAAAAGGTTCATTAACTTCAACAATTAGTCAAGAAACTCTTAAAAATTTTATCTAAAATTCATTAAAGGCCAAAGCATAAACAGCGTGAGTGTTTTATTATTCTGCTTGTTGTCATGATTATTAGTGTTATAATTATTATTAGTAGTATAACAGTTGCAGCGGCCGGGGGGGGGGGGGGGGGTGGGCAGTAAGAGTAAGAGCATTCAGCTCCATTTTCAAGTGCCTATGTCGCAAATCAAATGTAATTAGCCAATGTACTATATTTTCAAAATAATTGATGTCAAGGGAAAAATTTAGAACAGAGTCATCAAAATAAAGCTTAATAAAAAAATGATTAATTTTAGCAAAGGAAAACTACAAAGGTTTTCAATTCGGTAAAATAAAAAAATTTAAAAATGCAAAACTGACACTTCTTGGCAGAGCAGTGTGAGAACAAACACAAAACTTCCGTTGGTGCTTCTCCTGAGGTGCCTTTATCCTTGATTGAATAGATCTGTCAGAAAGCAAACTGACAACACTGCGCCTCAGAACGTGTTTCATTCTAGCTTAAATCGGGACTTAATTTTCCTCTTATCTGATTTATATATATATATATATATATATATATATATATATATATATATATATATATATATACATACATACATACATGCATATATATATATATGTATATATATTATATATATATATAATATATATATATTTAACACATATATATACAATTTATTTTTTTCTGTTCCGACTACTCAGTAATAGTTTGAAAGTTATGTAAATGGTTTTTCGGATGCTTACAACTGAAAGAATAGTTTCCAGCCAGCATTAATGTAAAGCCAAAAAATAATAATAATAAATAAGTAAAAAAAATAAATAAATAATAAAATTCTAAAAAACTATAAAATTCTAAAAAAACTAAGTGAAAGTACACAAAAAGGGTCAGTGAAGAGAATTTTCCAAATTTCAAGAGGAGGATACATGAAATGACTACGAAAGAAGCTATCCGATGATAACAAAAGAAAGTCCCTATAACGAAAAATTTATTCCAAACGGGAGATCAGAAGAAAAAAATAAAAAAATAAAAAACAAAACATGAGCCCCCGGGCTGGGGAGACCTGCTAATCAGGTTTATCCTGTCATGTACCATTTAGATGAGATTCACTTATCACATTCATGTGTTCAGAAAATAAACAGTAAATGATCGCCCACAGCTTCCACTTTGTTCATTAGAAAGCCATTTCTAATTACAAGAGTACAGACCTTTCTTTTACATATAACCGTAATTTGTACATCTTATGCCTGCTGCTTGATCAGGTATCTGAAGAATTGGAGCAGGCAGCCGATCCCAAAATTAAAAAGGACCCCATTTCGCACACGTCATGATCTCTTCGACACTACATTCTGCAAGGTCAGTGGGAATCAGATTCGGAATCCTTTTCAAAATATAATAACATTATCTTATCTCAACTAACTGGGTTGGTCTTTGTTGACTGATTGGAGTCCGGAAGTCCACATCAGACCCCTTAATACCTCTTGTATCTTGCCCTATTTACGGCAAGTGGCCGGGCTGGCAATAGGCCGGCTTCATCTATTCTAAACCAACCACAACCCAACAGGAAAGATTCGATAACGCAAATTGAGCTTTAAGGAGGCTCACTGATTGCTGAAAGATTATGGATGACAAAAATGTTGGTTTTGGGAGCGTCCATCTGCAACCAGCGGTTGCAATGAAACTCTTCGCAGATATCAAAGATATACCACAGCACCACAATGCAGGGTATTGCAGACTATACTGCAAAAAATACTACCTTATCGTGAAAATAAAGGCTGTGACGAGAGAGAGCCAGCGCCAGACTTTTTGGGCTTGTCTTCGAATAGGTTCATTTACTAAGGACATAATCACCTATGTCCTTAGTCCTCCTGATACTTTGTCATCTAATTTATCCTTAGCACTAATTCCGGATTCTTTTTCGAAGGTGCTGTCATCATATAATTAAGAGCATTATGTTTTAATATATAAGAAAAAAGTTCTCACTGATATATGTATAACAAGCCAGCATTGTGAAGCTGCGAAAAACAGCAACTGATAAAAAAATGCCAAAATAAAATCAATGCACTCAGTAAAAATTTTAACATTAAAAAAACTCACACACATCATAATTGTGTAAATATAATGGAATAATAATAATAATAATAATAATAATAATAATAATAATAATAATAATAATAATAATAATAATAATAATAATAATAAGAGAAATTTTAGTATCTACAATTCTTCTGGTTAATGTATGTCATTCTCAAAATTACAGCTCATCCCATTAATAAATTTATATATATATAATTTTTTTTTTTTTTCAAAAACATTTCCCCTGGTAACGACTTCAACTACTTTAGTAAAATGGACCTCGTATGACCCCAAAAGATCGCAAGTTTCGCACTAAATAACCAACAGACTGAAAAAAAAAAGTCTTGTCATTTTATACTTAACGTATAAGTTACCTAATATAAAATAATAATAAAAAAATCGGTTGATGCGCAAAAGGAGAATGTCCCCCTTCTTTCGCCCAAGGATGCTGCTGCTGTATCGTCCAGAGAGAGAGAGAGAGAGAGAGAGAGAGAGAGAGAGAGAGAGAGAGAGAGAGAGAGAGACTCTGGCCACCGTCGCAAGAATGCTGGTTAATCTTCGCTCCCCCTTTTTATACTCTTTAAAGCCAAGGCTTCGGATCACGCCGGACGGATTTATGTCTGGGACGTTGCACACTGGTCGCCCTCAACTCCTCCATCACCGGCCGGCCAAATTACAACTAATCGCCATTTTGTCTTGCCTAATTTCACCCATCAGTTATATCGTAATTGTATCTTAAATCACCGTCCCACAGGCTCCCGCGATGCCTCCAGTGGTCCGGCTAGTCAGTCATCTAGGCTCAGAAATCACCCGTCATCATCCCAAAAACCGCCCACTACCTACAGTCGAGATGCCATGTTATTGGTTGTAAATCACCATTCGTATCTAATCATTCCCGTGGGGGTCGATCGGACACAAATGCCGTCGCGGACTTACGGGCGGCGCTCTCGTGCTTCCCCTACGACCCTTTGGGACTTACGGAATGACCAGTCGAAATGCTTCTGATGACCCCAGTCAATGGCCCGGTAGCGGGAAGAGGGCACGATCTCCAGCGTACCCAGCCACAGCAGCAGCCGCAGCCTCGTCCTCCGGTGCTGCGGGGGGAGATGATGGATGCAAGGCCAACTCATGATGATAGTGATGATGATAGTGATATGATAGTGATAAGTAATCGTTGGGAAAATGGATAGTGATGATAATGGTAGGTGTAAGAGTAATGATGGGGGATGGAAACTACCGGTTGCCCCCTTAAAAAGCCACTGACGCCCTGGTCCAGGTAACCCCCCGCCCCTCTCTCTCTCTTTTCCCATCTTATGCCACGACGGACGTATAAGACCGAAGAGGAGGAAAAGGTCGGTTTTGGAAGAAAAGCGTGTTTTCTCTAGACATACTGTAAAAACTTGCGTCGTATGTATGAGTATTACATACATAGACACACTTATACATATATATATATATATATATATATATATATATATATATATATATATATATATATATATATATATGTGTGTGTGGTAAATTTAACCACAAGCGCAAAAAAAAAAAAAAGGTCTCATAAATAAACGCCCATGGATCTACCGAAAGCAAACCTCGTTAGAGGGTATGATTTCTTGTTAAAAATATTTTTTTCTAAGAGGCTATTTATAACTGTAATAACGAAACAATGATAGCAGCAGCAAAAGTAACCACAAAACTTATAAAAACATGAAGTCCCAATCAACAATATTATGAAAAAACAAAAACAAAAAATGGCAAAAAAAAAAAAAAAATTAAAATACAAACTAGAAAATAAAATATCTTTTCAGCTCTGAACAATTTTATGATAAATGTGGTTAGCTGATGTTGTTGAAGCAATTCGTAGCAAGAAAAGCCCAGTTTTATTTACAGCATATTGTGCATTTTGTGTAGAGCAAGACAGGTTATGCAAATGTCTAGATTTCAATCGAAAAATGCACGCACACGCAGGTAAGGACACCATAACCTCAGGTGAATTAGCAGAACTGCGTTCATTTTGCTGAAGAAAAAATAATAAAGAAAAAGGTATCAAAGATACGAATCTCGCAGAAGAATTCGTATCATTAAGCAGAATTTGTAGTTTAAGTATCTAATGGTGGCATCCATAAGGTTCTGCAAGCAACCCCCTCCTGCATCATTAACAATCATGTTTTACGTTAACTAAATGCAGAACTGGGAAACAAGGTTCTGTAATATATTTCCTGTGGCGAAACGCCTTTAATCCTACGAACAGTAATGACCGCTATTATATCATTTGGATTCATTTTCCTTCTGGCCAGATGCATAATTATCAAGCAATTTACTCCACGTCTGAGGAAGGGTAAACTTACTCGACGTGGCTTCGGTTCTACATAACAAAATGGTGATTCGAAACGCTCAGATATTCGAGTCCAAAAGATGCAATAAAAGAACTAGTACGCACCTCCTCGAGGTGGAAAAAAAAAAATATATATATATATATATAATATATATATATATATATATATATATATATATCTATATAATTATAAAGATAATATATATATATAAAATATCTATATAATATATATATATATATTATATATATATATAATATAATTATTAATAAATCTATATATATATATATATATATATATATATATATATATATATATATATTATATATATATATATATATATATCAAAAGACAGACGTAGGCGTCGGCCAGTAGGACGCACCAGCGTGAAGGTGGACCATTGGCACTTTCTAAATTCATTATAATTCTTTATTTCTTCCGGTTCGTAACACTTTTATTACATCCCCAGGGAATTTTTTAGACAATGAATGAAATTACTTTAAAAATTATCCTAAAATTCAATAACATTCACAAATTACAGCACAGAATATAAATATAAATGATGCGTTAAAACTATAACAACAAGGTACAATGACGACGAAAAACGCCCTTTGAAATAAAAGAAAGAGTAAACAGAAGAGGAGCTTATATATGCTAGCAATCAAGGGGTATGGGTCAATTAAGCTATGCATAAGCCCCCTAGGAAAAGGACTGTTTATCTTCAACGTACATAATAACAGGATAAAAAAAAAATTTTATTCAAGCTGACCGAGTTTCCAAGACCCTGTCATAAAATCATGTTTGTTTTCTTCTTAGAGTTGTTTCAAGTATTTGACGTTTTTAAACGACACGTTCTTGCATAAACAATGTGTTATACACTTCAGATTGCTTCATGACTGGTAATCTATGCGATTATGTGTAAAGGTGCGTCCACACGGTCGAACAATGTCCGACGGACAAACGTTGTTACCATAATCATAGGCGAAGCAGGATATTGTCATAAGGGTTGAAACAATCGAAGTATTTTAGATCTGGCCAACAAACAGCGCTACCAGATGAGGTTGTATACCACTGTTTTTACGTTACTCACAAGGCAAAGGCAATTGTTAATTGGTAACCTTTGTCCGTCGGACATTGCTCGACCGTGTGGACTCACCTTGACACTGGACCTTTCACCCAATACTGAGAAGTTAAGTATATCTTAGTTTCACCAGACCACTGAGCTGATTAACAGCTCTTCTAGGTCTGGCCCGAAGGATTATATATGTTTACGTGGCTAGGAACCAATTGGTCACCTAGCAACGGGACCTACAGCTTATTGTGGGATCCGAACCACACTTATATATTCGAGAAATTAATTTCTATCACCAAAAATAAATTCCTCTGATTCCGCGTTGGCCGAGCCGGGATCCGAACTTCGGACCACCGGATTGGCAGCCGAGCGCGAAAACCACTCGTCCAGCGAGGACCTACCCAATACTGAGAAAAACGAGGGAAATGTAGTAACAAAAGGAAATATTTTGAAGAATAAAATACAAAAAAACTAAACAATACATAAAGAAATCGCACCTCACACAGATATTCTTTTATTTATATAGATTTTTACCAACTAAGGCCATTCAGCGCTGAAACGGAAATTGCCAGTAAAAGGTTTGAAAGGTGTTACAGGAGGAAAACCTCAAAGCAGTTGCACTATGAAACCATTGTTAGGAGAGGCTGGACAGTAAGATCGAAGAAAGAGAATATGAATGGAGTACAGTAAAAGGAATGAAAGTAATTGCAGCTAGGGGCCGAAGGAATGCCTACATAGCACCGAATGAGGTGCACTGACGGCACTAACCCGCTACGGGCACACAAAGAGGTCAAACAATTTAAGGCAAGGGAGTTTGGCGTTCCAATTCATAAGGGCAACCCTGTTTCATCTTACCAGCAACTGGGAAACTCTGACAAATACGAACACAAACCCACAGGCGAGCAGCGGACTTATCACTTAGTGGAAGTTAATGCTCCTTCCCCCTCTGACATTTCATTCTTCTCGCTACGCAATTTAAGAAAACTCTTCGCTCGCAATCAAGAGCAAAACAAGAGAAGGTTAATGAACAACATTAACTTCTTTGAAAAGCTCTCTCAGGGCCATATCGTTAGGAGAAGGAACACGTTTTTAAGACGTCTTTTTATCCAAGTGTGATTATCTCACGGATGAACAGATTCGGTCGGGTAAAAGGTGCATCAACTTTATAAAAAAAAATGAAATAAAATAAAATAAAATAAAATCAACCGAGAAATAAGGAAATACTTCCCGGCCACTTATCCTAAACGCAATTAATGCTGCTTTTTACGAAGATGACTGTATTACCTTTGTAGGTCGCGTATCAAGACTTGAAAACTTACGGCAAAAAATAAAAAGGTGCTCGTTACTGACCCCTCTTTGATAAAAATGGAATAGAGATAAAGTCCACAAGTCCCAATTTCGGTTAGAACATCTTCAGGCCATCACATCTAAAATACACAACTGATTGGTCTACATGTCTAGCTTATCAATTTAAAGCCAAATTATAAACATTTAAACAATCTTACAGCTTTGAAAATGTCCGAGATAATTCAAAGAAAACCGGCCTTAGGCTCTACAGGCAAAAACAAGAAACGCTAAAAAGCGATGAAACTCAAAAGACAAAAGAAAACATGATAGTAATTATATTTTAGAGGAAATAACCGAAAAATTAATAAACGTACTCTCTCTCTCTCTCTCTCTCTCTCTCTCTCGCTCTCTCTGTCTGTCTCTCTCTCTCTCTCTTCTCTCTCTCTCTCTCTCTCTATGAAAAGTTAAACGTTGAAAACACACACAAAACCAATTCTGGTTACATAATCGATCGAAAATTCGTTGCACTACATACACTTATGACAATCCATTATTGTTTTTAAAACGGCTTTGTTGTCTAAGCGGACGGGTTGCATCTCTCTCTCTCTCTCTCTCTCTCTCAATTCCAAATAATTCAATCTTTGGCCTTGTAACTTGTAGGGCCTGGCACGAGGTTTTAAAACATTCAAGGGAATTTAGATACCTGTTAACAAATTCTGGCAATCATGACTGGTCATCCATTAAAACACGCACTAGCACAAGCGCACACACACATGCATACACATCTCGGGATTTTAAAGACTGAACATTTGATCTCGGGACGAACAATGTCTGAAAGCACGAGATTTAACAATTTTGTGTTAGAAATTATTATTATTATTTTTTTTTTTTTTTGGGGGGGGGGTGAGATGGAAGTCTCAGTCTGCATCCTTAAACTTCATATTTTTCTTAAAGAAATAAATCAATGATTAAGGATCAATGTCACCTGCGTCAGCAGAAACGCGAGAAACGTAACGAACAGATTTAGATGGGACTTGAAGAACATGTCCATCAATACTCCACGAGTATAAAACAGAAATTCTCTAACTCACGACGTTTACCAAGTCTGACCTATAAAGGTCGCCGTACTCGTGTTTTCTTTCGTCATTTATGTATACACAGTCATTCGTTATTCACCAAAGAAAAATATATAATCAGCCACTCCAAATCAAGAGACTTATTCTAATACCGTATACGTAACTGATTATTAACATCATCATCGCGATGATGATGATGTTCTTGTGCATATCACTCACATGGAAAGATCTTAATTGATGGAATCGAAATTTAAATACACACACACACACACATACATACATACATATATATATATATATATATATATATATATATATATATATATATATATACACATATATATATATATATATATATCATATTCATATGTAATACTATATACATTCGTATATACAAACATATAACAGCTATAATATAGCAGACAAACTACGGTAGTGTTAATACCAGCGTCAGTTACAGAACCGGGGAGATCGTCTCACAGTTTTACATGAAAAGATACAAAGACAACGTGATTCCCGAATTCCTAGCGTTTAGACGCTTAGCAGAGGCAGAATAACTCTGCAACGAGAGTATGTATTACACATTCATAACGGTCCCAAATCCGGAAAAAAAATTCTTTGACCGCGGGATTAACTACTGTACTAGTTTAAAAAACCAAGCTTTTACTTAAAACTGAAACGGCATGCCAAGTTGGTCGATTTCGATTTGATTTTGGTTTATATAGATTTTTGGCATAATGCCAAGCACTGGGGCAACTAAAGCCATTCAGCGCTGAAACGGAAATAAGACAGTACAAGGTTTGAAAGGTTTACAGGAGGAAAATCTCAAAGCAGTTGCTCTATGAAACAATTTTTAGGAGAGGGTGAACAGTAAGATGGAAGAAAGAGGCTATGAACGGAGGCACAGTAAAAAGAATGAAAGTAGTTGCAGCTAGGGGCCGAAGGGTGCTGCAAAGAACCTTAAATAATGCCTACATTGCACAGAATGAGGTGCACTGACGGCACTATCCCCCTGAGGAGATCAAGTCGGTGAGTGCCGTAATGTCAAACATTCGCAAAACCCAATATCCCAAGCAAGCCGAAAAAAAAAAAAAAAAAAAAAAAAAAAAAAAAAAAAAAAAATATATATATATATATATATATATATATATATATATATATATATATATATATATATATATATATATATATATATATATATATTAGATATATAATATATAATGAAATCTCAGTCCTTCAAACGGAGGCGATCACATACAGGGCTGTTAATTTTCGTAATCCAGACAGTCAAATTGTATCGCAAAACCCAGCCAGGATTGGGCCGATCACGAGAAACCCGAGTCGAAAGCAGAGTCGTCTCATAGACAGGTCATGGGCCATGGTCTAACACCGCCTTGGGTTGACTACATAATGTGACTTCTTGATTTATATAATGTTTATTACCTTCGCAAAGTATAATAATAAGAGACTCGAGTCCCCGGGAGTTTTTTGTCTTCTGATTCTTTACGACCTTCGTAAACCATCACGGAGGGGCGATATAGCTGGATGGGATGTGTCCCCAGGAACACTCCTCCTCTCCCCCTACCATACCAATTCGTCCCCCCTTGTGGCCCCCCGTGTGTGGTCCCAGTGCTTCATAGTCCTCCCTTGCTTACTTCCCCCGGCCTCTGCAAAGTAATGTATTACATGCCAGGATGAGCTATCACGCCGCGTTCGACGAACGTACAAAAAATGAGATTGTCGACGTCTTTCTCTTCAAGATTCACACACGTAATTTCTCAGGTGGAGGTCAAAGTGGGATATGGGAGATTTCAATGATTAGGAAAAGGCTGGCGAATAAAAGTACTTCAGTAAACGTATTTCAGTAACTGTACGAGCAAGAACCTGTGCTGGCATAAGGTCAGCTTAATCTAAAACAACAGTAACTGCGACTTTTGGTTCAGTTTGTCAAGTGAGCATCTCTTTGATCCAACTGGAAAATTCTATAAACTTTTTCTTTTATTGATCAATAAAGTCAAAATGGGTTTAGTCAGTGTACTGACGGGAGACAAACAATGAATACCAGACTCCTGGTAGACGAATCCCCCATGACCATTTCTGAAACTCCTGACAGGCCTTAGGAATCGGGCGTAAGTGGCAACGGGTTACCATCAGGTCAAAGCTTACAGTGAATGAGAGGAATAATTTGTTTCCAATATTCCTTTCATCCATCTACACCTAATTTCATGCACATAAGCAAGAGTGCTACAATTATAACAAAGAAAATGAAGTAACCTGCCCTACTGCGCAGGCTTGCTAACAGTTATTACTCCCAAAACATTACTTTCCTTGCCAACACAATTGGTAAACACTCGAGAAACGTAAGTAATAAGGGATAAAATATATATACAAATTAAATATTTTTTGTATTAGTTCAAACTGCATCAAAGTACAAGTTCTTTTTTTCTTACAGGTTATATAGTCAAAACATCTAAACAAATGCAATCGTAACTTTACACTACATGACGTTTAATTACTTCAACAAATCTAAACTAATTTTCTTCTACCTTGGGACAAAATATTCAAAAATACTGACTGACTCATGATGAATATCTGATAAACTTCGACATCTCTTTCGTGCATAAAGTTATATTATTTCATATTGGGAGGTTAATTACTTTTTAATTATCTTAAACCAAAAATGAAGTACAAAAATAGGCACTATAATTAAACAAGTAAAAAATGCACCGAGTTTTCTGTACAACGTAAAATGCTGTATAAAACCATCAACAATGACCTGCAGCTCTCCAGTTGCTCACCAGATGCGGTGGAGTGAGGCTACGTCCCATGGCTTCGGAGAGCGCTGCCAGATACACGATCCATGGCTAAATTTAACCTTGAATAAAATAAAAGCTACCCATACTACAGGGTTGCAATATGGTATGCTTGATGATTAGAAGGAGAATTATCAAAATACCAATTTGCAGCCCTCTAGGCTCAGCAGTTTTTTAGATCTGAGGGTGGACAGACACACAAAGCAGGCACAATAGTTTCCTTTTACAGACAACTAAAACCCTCATCATTGTATGTGTGAGTGTGTGTGTGTGTGTGTGTGTGTGTGTGTGTGTGTGTGTGTGTGTGTGTGTGTGTGTGTACAATTATCATAAAATGAAAGGTAATACAATGAAGAATTGGGACAATGGTCTACGGACAACATTATCCACGTTTAGTGGTCCAGAACAGTCCTAAATTAACCACTGACTATCATCCAACTGCCAGGGTGTCTTCATTCTGTACATTTTTTAGGGGCCAGCAGTGAGAGATTGACATAGGGCTGGAATACTCACTGACTATCTGTCCATAGTGGATTAACACTGCGTTTTAAAAAGTGAACACGCGCGCGCGCGCGCACACACACATACATACATACATAAATACATGTGTGTGTGTGTATATATATATATATATATATATATATATATATAATGTAGGCAAAAGCCACTTCACTTCGTAGTTTTTTCCCTTTACTTATAATTCATCACGTTTCAAATTCTCGTGATTCAGTTATACATACATATACTTATATATGTACCCCTACGATGCGTGAATAAACATGGGAAAGCGCTTTGTACTGATCTTCTTTTTGTCATTTTACTGTGGTATCGTTTCGCTTTATATATATATATATATATATATATATATATATATATATATATATTATATATGTGTGTGTGTGTGTGTATGTGTGTGTGTGTGTGTATCTGTGTTTGTGTGTGTATAAATATATTAGAGTTCTCACTGATAATATTACAATAAAGATAGGTTGAATTTTATTTTCAGCCATTATTTATACATATTTCACCACTATAAGTGTTAAAAGCGTTGAATATACAAGGTGGTTCGTTGCAGTGGGCACAAAAAGTGTTATGGAATGTCAATACATGAAAGAAAAGTAGCACAGACGCTAATTTCATCATCTTAAAGATGAAGTACACAAAAAGTTTAACGAACGAGCGTGAATTGTTACCAACAAGACGAATTCAAAACCACCAACAGCTTCTTACTCTAGGCAGGTGATACTGTCAAGTCTTTTGCGTAGTTAGTTTTATTCTTTTTCTGTGTGTGTGTGTGTGTGTGTGTGTGTGGTGTGTGTGTGTGTGGAGGACGAGGGCAGGCGGAAATTAATAATTTATAATTTTGTATATATATACTTTTTGTATGGTTTTTACGATGCATGAAACGCAGTGGTTATTCAGCAACTGGACCAACGGTTTTACGTGACTTCCGAACCACGTGGAAAGTGAACTTCTATTACCAGAAATACACATCTCTCACTCCTCAATGGAATGCCCAAGAATCGAACTCGCAGCCACCAAGGTGGTACGCCAACACCATACCGACCACGCCACTGAAAAGACATTAGGCATCAGTGGTATAGGATCTTACCACTAGCGTGACCTTTGAAAGGTGTTGTAGGTTAACGGAAATGCCACTAACATAAAATATCATTAAGATGAATAAGTGCTTGTCCACAGGCAAGACAATAGTGAGTTAATTAAGCGTTTATTCCAAACCAGTAAAGAACATGACACAGAAAATAACACTGGGAATGAGGAATATTCAATAAGAATGGAAAGGAATGTAGGTCTCTTCAAGAGGAATATTCAATAATAATGAATATTTAGTTGTATTAAAAATTTAATACAACTGATCTGGCATGCAAACGTAAAAACAAAATAAATTCTTAATTGTTGTAGGAAGCACACTACAGCCATGTTATATATCTTAACTATTGTCTATTTATTTCCATTGCTGTTTAAAAGGTCAAAAGTTTGTAGAAATGCGGGAAGAAGGGATAACAACAAAAGTTATAATCTTTGCTCGTAATTTTGTATGGTAAGGGAAGGGGATGTCAAACAGAGGTATCTGTTCATACTACAAGACGAACTTTGCATACTGTGAAAAAGTAGAAGAAAAAGTTGCCCACAAATCTTTAAGGTACTGAGAGAGACACTGAAAGAGGTGAGGCAAAAAAAGAAAATATGTTAGGTAATAAGAGACATAAAAATCTAAAAGGTAATGAAGATAGAATGCTTTCATCGCCAATGAACGATGCTTTCATGAGTTTCCAAAATATAAAAAAAGTTCTTGAAATAAATTTCATACACTGAATGGATGATGATGAACGGGTTTAAAAACGAGAGTACACGTCAATATATATATATATATATATATATATATATATATATATATATATATATATATGTGTGTGTGTGTGTGTGTGTGTGTGTATTTACCTATGTATGTATGTATATGTTTGTATATGTACGTGTATATATATAATATATATATAACACCGAGTTTAGCTAAAATAATGAGACTTAATACATTGCAAATACACGTCCCTAACTGTCCTTTCAAATGCCAGAACGACAAGAAAAAATTGAGTTTGTGCAGATAAAATGAAAGAAAATATATTTCAAATAGAAAGAAGTCATCATACCCTTGACAGCCCTACCAGCTAACCTTACATATTTGATGCGCCTGCCAAAACAACGTTTCAAATAACGCCAGAGGATGACAATATGACAGTATAAAGCGCCTCCAAATGATGGAACTACAGTAGTAGAAGTCAAAGCATCAAGTCGTTCACTTGCTGGTAAAGGGTCAAACGAGATCTAGTTGGATATCGTGTATTCCTTTATTGCGGATAGGTTTGATGTATAGGTTGATTAATAGGTTTTAGGCATAATGCCAAGCACTGGGGAAACTAAGGTCATTCAGCGCTGAAACGGAAATTGACAGTGAAAAGGTTTGAAAGGTGTAACAGGAGGAAAACATCAAAGCAGTTGCACTATGAATCAATAGTTAGGAAGGGTGGAAAGAAAGACGGAAGAAAGATATGAAAGGAGGTACGTCAAGTCATAGGAATGAAAATAGTTGGTGCTAGAGGCCGAAGGGACCCTGCAAAGAACCTTAAGTAATGCCTACATTGCACCGCATGGGGTGCACTGACGGCACAACACCCCTGCGGGATTTATTGCGGATAGGGATTATAATAGAATATAGAATTTAAAAGCCAATGACCAAGCGCAGGGACCTAGGAGGTCAGGTCATTCAGCACTGAAACGGAAATTGAGTGAAAAGGTTTGAACGGTGTAACTGGAGGAAAACCTCAAAGCAGTCGCACTATGAATCAATAGTTAGGAGACGGTGGAAAGTAGAATGGAAGAAAGAGAATATGGACAGAGGTACAGTTAAAGGAATGAATGGGGTTCCAGCTAGGGGCCGAGGGGACGCTGCAAAGAATCTTATTTAAAGACTACAACGTAAATATTCACTGGAGCTTCGTCTTCGGGAAATAAGAGCTAGTGCATCCGGGTATTAATCGTTTCATTTGTCAGACAAGAAATTTCAGGAATCAGGCAGTTACAGACACAGAAATTCTTGTATTCGGACCAGGGAACGTTCTGCATATGAGCAAAGGCATAATACAAGAGGAACTTGAGCACTCCCATAACTCTTCCTGAACGCAAACTGACTTCGTCAAATTCAGGAATTTTGATATGAACCTGTCAATTTAATAACAGTAGTCCCTCTACATTAAATTTGATTGGCATTAAAAACTTGCAAAAGAAGAGGTAATTCAACGATTACGGAAACACGGTCGATATCCAAACAGGCAGGAACAGAAGTATTTTAAATATGTGCATGATCAAATAGCCATAAAATACAAAATACACATATAAACTTTCTTTCCTCTTTTTACACACGGACTACACACGCACACACATATACATGCATATATAAAAAATTTTGACATACATACACGTGTTAAAGGCACTGGTATGCAATAAGCGGAAATCAGAGGTCGATAACGAGAGACGTGAACAAGATTTGGAATACAAAAAACAGTACAGTGTCAATTGTTTCATACATGCATACATTCATACATGCGCGCATATATATATATATATATATATATATATATATATATATATATATATATATATATATATAATAAAAAAGCAACGCATGCTCTCAATAACCTTATCAACACGCAATACATAAAACCAGAGGTTGAATCAGTCAGTCCCTAACACCTGAGCCTCCAAGAGCAAAAAGAAGTCAGAACATGAGCTCCACTAAACGCACTTAGTATATGTTTTTGCATATTGATCCCAAGGTAACTTGCATCATGAAGAGAGGGGGGGATGGGGGAAGTGAGAGGAGAGGGAATAAGAACTCAATAAATCACTGTCCAATATTGTGATCATTAGCTCTAATTGGCATGCCATAATAGGGCCAGCAACCCAGCAGGGAATGCCATAAATCCCCTTTCTCGAAAATTTGATTTGTGGACCTGTAAGAATGAGGGTGTGGGTGGGTGGGGTGGGGCGGGGGGGTGTGCAGTAACCTCTCGGGCTGCCTAGTCTCCTCCCCCTCCTACGCTTTTATCCCTGCATCTCGGCATCTCCTCAGCCTCTGTCTCTCACTTTGACTTCGCTTATTCTTGGCGTAAGGACAGAATGCAACTTACCCACCAACAACAAAACCGATTACAACAATACTAGAAAAAAAATAGTAGGCTAATGAAATGGGTCTTAATAATAACGATTACTAAAACTAAAACTCACTCACTTGCACTCTCGATCATTATCCCCAAACCAAGAACCACCACCTTGCAATTTAATCGACTTGAGTAAGATTATTAATAAAATAAAAATAAGACACAACCATCACCTAAAAATCGAAATGCCGTCATGAATTAATACTTAAAAGTCTTACGAGGAGGTAATGAAAGCAAATTAAGACGCCCACGAACATATTTCTCACATGAGCCACCATGCTGTTCTAGCAAGCTTCGGATTAAGAATTCCTATTTATATATTCCTATGTAAACCTTAGGATCCCACCTGGGGCTCCACCGTATCCCCTGGGACCAAAGTTTGAAGAACGACCAAATTCTACAAATTATAAAGGTTACAGCAAATTATTTCAACAAACTTTGGTCCCAGATAAAATTTCTGAAGATTTTCCTATATATATATATATAAAAATAAAGCTTTACATTTCCATATAAAGCTTCCATGCGTGGGCCTAGCCTCGCCCAGGGAGACATAATTACGAATATGTGAATCTACCTACTTAATTAGTTTCCACGGAAGTATTTTCACTTCTGGTCCGGTGCTCCTGAAGAAAAAATATCTTAAATAGCCCGGCCTTGTTTACACAACTTCTGAGTTCCTCGTTGGAGGAGTGGTTTTCGCGCTACCCTACCAATCCGGTGGTCCAAAGTTCGATTCTCGGCTCTGCCAACGCGGAATCAGAGGAATTTATTTCTGGTGATAAAAATTAATTTCTCGATATAATGTGGTTCGGGTCCCACAATAAACTGTAGGTCCCGTTGCTGGGTAACCAATTGGTTCCTACATACGTAAAAATATCTAATCCTTTAGGCCAGCCCTAGGAGAGCTGTTAATCAGCTCAGGGGTCTGGTAAAACTATGTTATACTTAACTTTTACATAACTTCTTTAGTATCTCTACCCTTGGAGGAGTCCGTAGACCCAACTCAAGGATGCCTTATATGGAAGTTTGGTCGAAATCCGCCAAGTTGTTCTAGTGAAGACGAAAATACACAACAAGAAGCCAGACAAGTTTGAGAAGATACGCTGAAACACACTTTTAAAAAATCTAAATAAAAGACTTTTCACAAAGTCCTCATGCCAGAATAACCTATGTTCTCAAATCTTGGGTTCTGCCTTGTACAGGCATAAGTCTGAATGCCCTCGTTATTTACTCTCATTTTCGCTTACTCGGGGAGTAAGCCTACAGATTAATTTGTTGTTGTTGTTCTAGTTCTTGTCCCCCAACAAGAAAAAGAACAACAACAACAACAACTGACCTTTCCTACCCCCTCCCCCAGGTAGGCAAGGTCTGTGGAAGACCCTAAAAAGGTCTGAAAAGGGTCTTTCGCGTTGAGTTAAAGATAAAGGAATTTTAGGATAGGATATTTATGTTTTATATATTACAGTGAAAATGTAAAAAAATAAATAATGTGTATATTAAACAGTACAGAGAAATTATTTTCTAATAAAATATAGCATATTTTATTTCCGTTGGTGAAACAAGTCTTTATTTGACTGTAGATTTTAGCACGTTTTAATTTAAGTTAAAAAGTAGGAAAATAAGGCTTACAACTTGCGTGAGGGGAAAATCTTGCACGTGTCTCCAGTAAGCTGGAGGTCGAATCACGCCTTTTTATAATTACATCTTAATTATTATCCCTCATTAACTGAAATATACTCTACTGTTTCTTGGTTTTCATGTATGTATATATATATATATATATATTATTTTAAATATATATATAATATATATATGTATATATAGATAATCAAATATAAATGATTATATATTTATATGTAATATATTATAAATAATAATACAAATACCTATATTAATCTAATATTATCTAAATATATGGTATAATATATCTATATATATAATTATATATAGATATATATTATATATATATATATTATAATGTATTATATATATTAATATATAAAATATTATAATATATATATAATTAATAGTATATAAATATATAGATATATCATATATATATATTTATCGTATATATTGAATAAAATTATATATAATATATATATAATAAATATATACAATATATATATATATAATTATATATATATATATATATATTTAGATAATATATATATATATGTTTATATATATATACTACTATATATATCTTATATATATATATAAAACATATACTCATTCAGTTGTCTCTCACATAGGAAAAGAAAAAGTTTTTTCTTAGAAAATGCCCAACAGTTTCGTTATCCAATGGACTTCCTTCCTCTTGGAGCGTTTATTAAACGCTCCAGGAGGAGGTCCATTGGAGGACAAAACTGTCGGGCATTCTCTTAGAAAACTCTTTTCCTTTTCCTATGTGAGATACGACTGAATATATATATATATATATATATATATATATATATATATATATATATATATATATATATAATATATATATATATCTTTTGTAAATTTTCAAAGCAAGCTTGCTGCTTTATTCTAGTTTGCAGCATGGCAGCTTGCACAGAACATATGCCGTGCTTGAAGTTAATTATGGTTCAATAAGGCATTTGTGATTAGACTGACCTACAATTTTGCGGGTTCAATTTGACAAACTATAATTTACCTCAAAAATATCATATCATTACCAGTAATAATAATAATAATAATAATATATAATAAAATAATAATAATATAATAATGATAATAATAATAATAATAATATAATAATAAATAAATAATAATAAATAAATAATAATAATAATAATATGTGGCGCCGTGGAGGAGTGGGTTAGGTCGTCAATAGACTTAAGTCAAGTTAAGCAACATTGGGGCTGGTCAGTCGTTGGATGGGTGACCGCTCTCCTCGGCGTTGATTCCTTGGGAAAGATCTTTACCATAATTTCCTCAGTCTACTCAGCTGTAAATGAGTACCTATCCCTGATGGGGTAGGGTCCAGCTATGGGTTAAATAGCAAAACTCAGCAATGATGGAAAGAAATGATGGAATAAACGACAACGACGTAAATGGAACCTCTGGCAACAGAGGAGCTTCGTCCGGCAACCAGGTATTCAACCCAATTGTAGGGGAAGACGGTCAGGTACTTGGAGGTCGTCATCCAGCAACTGATCACCACAACGACAGTAATGAACAGCCTGAGATTGGAGCTACAGAGGCAAAAAGGAAGAAATGGACAAGGGAAGAAAATAAGGAAATATGGAGATGCTACATCAGAAGCAACCCGACGGAGAGAGGATATAGAAGAAGATTGGTCAACATCTGGAATGAGAGGAATAACACCCCCCAAACAGAGCAGAGGCTGGCAGACCAAGTAAGGAACATAAAGAAAAATAACTGGCTCTCCCCAACAGAAAGAGAAGAACTGGAAAGGGAAATGTCACACGACAACGAATTACACGAAGACGAACTGAGAGACGATGCACAGAAGACGACAGGGAGGATGAGGTATCAAACAACGACACACGAAGAAACACCGACGAAGTAACAGAGAGGACGGAATGGGTAGAAAAGATTAGACAATGGATGGAGCCAGATACAGAGAGAACAAAGATCCCCTCCATGAAAGCCTACAACACCAAGAAATTAAGGGAGAAAACAAGTGAGGTCAATGAAATAATGGGCCTAATACACACCACCAGTATCACAGAAACAAATAACTTGACATATGCAGGAGCAAGATTAGTAGCAGAACTGATGGGGATTCGAACACCAACACCATCGTCACAACCAACCCAACAGAAACCAAAACAGCAACCTCCTTGGAAAAGGCGCCTGGAAAAGCAAATCATGGTGATGAGATCTGACTTGAGTAAACTGAAAGAGATGGCAGAAAAAAGGCTAAGAAGCAAGAAAACAAGGGAGGAACTCAACGAGAAATACAAAGTACAAGAGAGGGGACTAAACAACACAATAGAAGATGTAAAACAGAGGCTTAAGGCCAAAGCACACAAGATCCAACGGTACATGAACAGGAATAAGGGATACCAACAGAACAAACTATTCGGAACCAACCAGAAAAGACTATACAGCCAACTAAGAGGGGAAGACAACCACCCAGAAATTCCTGAAGCCGAATCAAGTAAGAGACTCTGGGAAAACATATGGAGCAATCCGGTATCACACAACAAACATGCAACATGGCTCCAGGAAGTCAAGGAAGAAGAAACAGGGAGAATAAAACAAAGATTCACAGACATCACGACAGACACAGTCAGACACCAACTAAAGAAAATGCCAAACTGGAAAGCCCCAGGTCCCGATGAAGTCCATGGATACTGGCTCAAAAACTTCAAGGCCCTACACCCACGAATAGCAGAACAACTCCAGCATTGTATCTCAAATCACCAAGCACCCAAATGGATGACCACAGGAAGAACATCCTTAGTACAAAAAGACAAGAGTAAGGGAAATATAGCCAGTAACTACAGGCCTATCACCTGCCTACCAATAATGTGGAAGTTACTAACAGGTATCATCAGTGAAAGGCTATACAACTACCTAGAGGAGACAAACACCATCCCCCACCAACAGAAAGGCTGCAGAAGGAATTGTAGGGGCACAAAAGACCAGCTCCTGATAGACAAAATGGTAATGAAGAACAGTAGGAGAAGGAAAACCAACCTAAGCATGGCATAAGAAAGCCTTCGACATGATACCACACACATGGCTAATAGAATGCCTGAAAATATATGGGGCAGAGGAAAATACCATCAGCTTCCTCAAAAATACAATGCACAGCTGGAATACAATACTTACAAGCTCTGGAAAAAGACTAGCAGAGGTTAATATCAGGAGAGGGATCTTCCAGGGCGACTCACTACTCTTCGTAGTAGCCATGATTCCCATGACAAAAGTACTACAGAAGATGGATGCCGGGTACCAACTCAAGAAAAGAGGCAACAAAATCAACCATCTGATGTTCATGGACGACATCAAGCTGTATGGTAAGAGCATCAAGGAAATAGATACCCTAATCCAGACTGTAAGGATTGTATCTGGGGACATCAGGATGGAGTTTGGAATAGAAAAATGCGCCTTAGTCAACATACAAAAAGGCAAAGTAACGAGAACTGAAGGGATAAAGCTACCAGATGGGAGCAACATCAAACACATAGATGAGACAGGATACAAATACCTGGGAATAATGGAAGGAGGAGATATAAAACACCAAGAGATGAAGGACACGATCAGGAAAGAATATATGCAGAGACTCAAGGCGATACTCAAGTCAAAACTCAACGCCGGAAATATGATAAAAGCCATAAACACATGGGCAGTGCCAGTAATCAGATACAGCGCAGGAATAGTGGAATGGACGAAGGCAGAACTCCGCAGCATAGATCAGAAAACCAGGAAACAAATGACAATACACAAAGCACTACACCCAAGAGCAAATACGAAAGGAAGGAGGGAGAGGACTACTAAGTATAGAGGACTGCGTCAACATCGAAAACAGAGCACTGGGGCAATATCTGAAAACCAGTGAAGACGAGTGGCTAAAGAGTGCATGGGAAGAAGGA
>NC_087202.1:78168692-78273692 GCF_015104395.2 Macrobrachium nipponense | reverse complement strand
ACAACGATCAGACTGCGCGTCTCAATAAGGGGACAGTCCTTATAACGGGGTCTGGGACCGTGGCCATTATTTTAACATCGTGGGTATTAATTCTGACTCGACTCAACCACGGACATTTCTGAACTGTACGCCTCGCTCTCTCTCTCTCTCTCTCTCTCTCTCTGCCTAAACGTCCTTGCCCATTCTTGTTCAAAGATGTGAGCTCATTCATTTTGAGAATTAAAAGCAAAGAAGGGCACTAGCCGAGCGAGGTACTAGAGAGAGAGAGAGAGAGAGAGAGAGAGAGAGAGAGAGAGAGAGAGAGAGCAGCGGAGAGTGACAAAGAGAGACCGATGATAAAAAACTCGGCGCCCAAGACAAGTTGTCAGTCACACCTCATGGTCTGGGCGAGAGAGGTTGCCACGATTCCTTTTTGCGTCGCTGATTTATTTCGCCTTCCTCCCTGCGAGGAACGGAGTCGTTCTTCCCCCGGACAAACGAATTGCTCCTTACGTAAGTCGGCCAATCTCTTAGCGGCTCACAATTGGTGCCGTAAAAGTCAGGGTTAATATATAGCCAGTTAAAGAGTTAGCCGTCACGAAAGCTATCATTTTGATAGCTGTCTATCATGCGAGCTCTCGATTCTGAATGCTCATTGGCTAATCTGCACGGACGGATGACCAATGGCAAGCGATGAAAATGTCACGTGATTGCAAAGGAATGCAGTGATTGATCTTGCTAGCCGTGATGTCATATACCTCCCACCAATGGTGTGTCTTGGAAGGTTCTTTGTTTCTCGAGGCATTTAAGTGTAATTGCTCCATTCGAAGCACCATTTTTGTTCCAACCCAAAACCCTACTGACGCAGCGACCCAAAACCGTACCACCTACACCTCTCTCAAACGTGCCCCCACCCCCACCCCCACCCCTCTCTCTCCTTCTCCCCTATGACGCCATTGTTACATCGATGCTACTCGTCTTCAGTCTTCTGACATTTATCGCTGTCTTCACTTTTTTTTTCTAAATAACGAATGACAACTTCCGAAGTATCAGTCGTCAAAGACTCACATTTTATCATTTGACATTTTGTTCTTAGGTTAAAAGAAAAAACAAAGTTGCGATAGCTGTCAGTAAAAACTTTCTTTTTTTCCAAGTTAAGGACCAGATGCATAATTAACACACAAGACTGTGACGTCTTTTCAGCATATCAGATAAATTACAGATGATATAACTTTTGGATAAATCCAAAATTCACATAATTTTAAAAACACACGTCAAATTCTTTGAGCCACTCACATTTTTAAAAGAAAATAAGGCTTCCAAGAAGTCTCAAAATAAAAAATCAATATATTTTTTTCTATTCGACTATAATTTAATATTTATCAAGCTCTCTGTCTGAAAGACAAAGCTAACTAATTTATGACCCAAATATTTCAACAACACGCAGGATTATATGGCAAATTGAAACCTAAGATTCCAAACACCGAAAACTGAAAAAACCGAGAGAGAAATACAATTTCATACGCCACTAATACAATTCAGGCCAAGGATTACTGTACTTAAATAATCACACAACTAAATACCTACCAAAATAAGAACACAATCAGTCAATCTTAACGATTACAACAACGCCTAAAAGAATGGCAGTAGGCAACAATTTCGAGTATACTTTCTTGAAGCCCATTCTTATTACGAACCACTGTCAAGCTATGACTTTGTAACTGGCATAAAAGGAGGCATCTAAATTATCCACAGAACCTAGATGAAAACTACATCGTAACCTCAGCTCATGATACAATCAATATAATTTCATTTTTTTATCAATACTATCAGTTCAGAGAACAAGAAAAACATTCGTAGCAAATAAACCCTAGGAGGTCATAAGAGAGAATCCACTTGTCAAAAATGAGGTAGTTCTACAAAAGACTGACAACATGGGTATACTTCTACTACCAAATCAGTGCAGCTCTTAAGCACTGGTCAAGATTAATAATAAACAAAAGTCTAGTGCACGGTATATATATATATATATATATATATATATATATATATATATATATATATATATATATGATATATACCGTGCACTAGACTTTTTTGTCTAATGCACGGTATATATATATATATATATATATATATATATATATATATATATATATATATATATATATATATATATATAATATATATTATATATACTCGTGCACTACTACACTTTTTTTATTATTAATCTTGACCAGTGCTTAAGAGCTGCACTGATTTGGTAGTAGAAGTATACCCATGTTGTCAGTCTTTTGTAGAACTACCTCATTTTTGACAAGTGGATTCTCTCTAATGACCTCCTATATATATATATATATATATATATATATATATATATATATATATATATAAAACTTGATCACGAAATATATAAAACGTGATGCTATGTATAAATAAAGGTAATGAAACGAAGGAAAAATGAAAAGACGAGAAATGCCTTGATCTTTCGGTCTACACGACCCTTTAATCGTCTTTTCATTTTCCTCCCTGGCATTGCCTTTATATATATATATATAGTTAATATTATTATATACTATATCCTATATATATAATATATATATAGAAATATATATAGAAAGTATTATAGATATATATATATATATATATATATATATATATATATATATAATATATATATGGGCTTAAAAAACGCATCGAACATCTGGATAAGCAAGATATATATATGTCCAAACTGCAACTATAACTAACCTCGAGTTCACCAAAACGTGCAAGTGTTCCTAAGGGTAATTAACTTACCTCCGACTAATTAAACGCTAAATATTTAACTAATTATGGAAATTGAAAACGTTCATCAATCCTGCTATTGGAGTCTATGTTCTCATTCCGGTCCCAAACCCGGATAAAAGAGGGGGTTCACCCCTGGGGGGGGTCAATCGACCCTGCCTTGCGTGAGGGAAACTTTTTAATTAATTTGCCAAGCAAAGCAGAGACCCACAGAGTAATAACTTTCAGTAGTATTATTTTTCGTTTGGAAAAAATATCATCGTATAATGTACACGAAAAAAATATAATAAACCAACGAGAGAGAGAGAGAGAGAGAGAGAGAGAGAGAGAGAGAGAGAGCGGAGAGAGAGAGAGACTTTTCAAGTCGTAGTCGTTCAAGTTAACTAAAGGGGTGTGTGAAGTGATTTGGCCTCAGAATTTCTTGTCGGTTAATTAAATGAAAAGGGACACAAGGCTTCAGAATCAGGAATATAATATGGAGTGATTCAGCGATTCAGAAGTTTTTTTTTTTTGTCACACACATTCTAATCGTAAAAGTGGGAGTGGCCGTCTGTTTGTTTGTCTGTTCTCTTCAGAAGTATTCTCTGTTGCGAGAAAAATTATATACATATAATATATATATACATACATATATACATATAAATATATATATATATATATATATATATATATATATATATATATATATACGTATACTGTATTACTTTAATTTGCATATTAATTATTTTGTATTTATACTTTTGTTTCTTCACGGTTGCTGTAAGTATGAATATTGTGGAGATTCTGTAATGTACATTTAAGTCACATTTTATAATATATATATATATATATATATATATATATATATATATATATATATATATATATATAGTGAGAGAGATGGAGAGAGAGAGAGAGAGAGAGAGAGAGAGAATGTGATTTAGACGCACAAACCAGAACACATATATAATAAATACAAAATAATTAATATGCAAAGTAAAGTACTAAACCATCTTTGCTTTTATTCTTGTTCCTCCCTTATCCTCCTCCTCCTCCTCCCTCCTATTACCCAGAGCTCCGATTCATCAGGAACCCCGCTGTCTAACGGGCTCGAGGCGAAAGGCATCCACTAAAAATAAAGCCTCTCACTTTCCCTCCATACAATAATAAGCTGTCAATCACACCAATCCAATATACTGAGCGCATACTTAATGGATTGTAGCATCGCCGAAATGAAGAAACCCCGGAAAAAAAAGACGAAGAAAAAGAGGAGGGAATAGATGAAGAGGAGGAACCGAGAAGATCCGCTAAGAGCCGAATTCCCAGGCTTCGATGCGAGTGTGTGGACCTTAACGCCCCGTTATCTGGGTTCGTCATCCGTGTTCTTGTCTCGTAAGTTTGACTCTCCGAAGGTAGATACTGTACTGTATTGGGCAAACCTCTCATAAGGTAGGTTACTCTCTGACCATTACTCCCAGTCTTTATTTTTAAACCATTTTAAGTTGGGCTTTTGTTATCTTGGAGGGCTAGGGTCGCCCAAAGTTTAAATACCCTTTGTTTGGCTGCCTGAGGATGCTGCCTCTCTCTCTCTCTCTCTCTCTCTCTCTCTCTCTCTCTCTCTCTCGTTATTTCCTCTACTCATAAGATACAATTCTTAGCAATGGCGAGACTATTATATTTTTCCAGTCCTTGTTGGTCCTTTGCGCAGACGAGGCTACTTCTGAATCAAAAGGGGCGACATAGATTTGAAACATTATTCTAATAAATAAATTACAATAATCATATGTTAAAGAAATAAACGAAGGTATAGTTAAGGGCTATACATAGCCTCAACCATTTTTTCTTTGTAAAAAGAAAAAAAAAAGTTCCTAAATTATACGCCTGCCGAAATGATCACAAGATTACGATGAAAATATTTCAGAAGAAAAGAATTTCAGAGGTAACGTTTCATTTGTTATATTTGCCAACTAAAAACCAATATTAAAGCCATTAAAACTGACGTCTTCCTTCTCCAAAAATGCATTAGAATATCGATTAAAGGATGATGTAGTGTTAACTCCGAAGGCCAAATCATTGTTTACCATTATTGATTGTGCTTTAGATATTTAATGTTCTACTTCGTCTGCCTCTCCCAACAACTGTAGCTGTAGATCTAAACCAAGCTACGTCGAAGACAGTTTTTTTTTTTTTTTTTTTTTTTGTTACATCAATCTCTCTTACTGAGTAAATTCTGTGTGGAATATTTTGAAAGTGAAAAATTACCGAACATTTTGGATGGTAATATAACCTGGCTCCGATATGCTGACGATTTTTTTTTTTTAAATAGTCACGACATCAGTAGCTTTTCCAACGTTCATATTCACTACATGCCTCTCTTATGCTTCAATTCGAACGAGGCAGTTACGGCAGGTTGTCCTTTTTAGAGCTCTTAATTAAGACGGCAAATGGCCATTTCCTCTTTAACGCTTTTAGGAAACCCAACGTAATTAACTTACTGACTTCTGCCCATATGATGACAAAATGAAGCTTTCAGTAATATCTTTTTTTAAAGTCCATATAGAATATGCAACACTAGCCCCTTACGGGATCTAAGGTAAGACTGAACCATTTGGCAGTCTGAACATCAAAGAAGGTTTTCATGAAGGGAGGCTGAATTCCATGTCATCATAAAACATATTTAGCTGCAACAAATACCAGGGATACTCGCTCAGTAAAAACCATGTAAACCGTTATTTATAATACCCAACTCTTAAGACAATTTCATGAGATGATGAATAGGCAGTAAAAACAAGGTGTGATCCGACCTCCAGCCCACTTGGAACGCATGCAAAATTTTCCCCTCTTGCATGAGTTGTAAACATTATATTACCAACTTATCACATACATGAAAAAGTGCTAAAATCTATGGTCATATAGAGCCATGTTTCACCAATGAAAATTAAAATAAATACGCTGTATTCAATTAGACATCAATTAGAAAAATATTTTTTCTGTACTGTTTAACTTGCACAGTATTTTTTACATAATTCTAATAACTAAATCACGAATATCATATCCTAAAATTCCTGAACTTTAACGCAATGCGAAACACCTTTTTCAGACCCTTTTAGGCTCTTCCATAAACCTTTCCTGCCCCCTAAGCGCCCCCTCCCCCCCAACAAGACCAACAAGAACAACAACAGCAAACTAGTTTGTAGGGTTACTCCTCGAGTTAGCGAAAATGTGTGTAAAACTAACCACACCTCAATGAGCTTTTTTACTTTAATTAACCGAACAATAGGAGCCTGGATAATTCAGAGTAATCTATCAAATTTTAATAGCATGAACCCAAGTAAATATAAACACCAAGGCTTTATAGGAAATATCAAAACTTTAATGACAATAGCGAAATAATCCGCAAATTGTGGATTTATCATTTAGATATATAGAAATACAACTAAAAAAATTGCAAAATGGAAAAGACTCAAAACAAAATGCTAAACACTTTTTTCTAAAAACTTAGCGTAAATATCAGCACAGGATCATAAACAAAATATCCTGTAACCTTAACCTTCCTGCAGACTCCTTAGCTTATCATTATCATGAATTATCCAAATACAGTTCCCCCGAACATTCACCCAAAAGCAGCTGACTCACCTAAGCCATACTTACAGGGCAACTGTAAAACCAAATAAATCTCCACCACAGCCATTTTCCTCTTAGAAATATATTTTGAAAATTTATCCTGGAAACTAATATGGTGCTCTCTCTCTCTCTCTCATATATATATATATATATATATATATATATATATATATATATATATATATATGTATCTATGTATAACTGAATCACGAAAGTTTGCAACGTGATAAATCCATAAATAAAGGTATAAGCCACGATGGAAAAATAAACAACGGAGTTTCTGCAAGATCTTTCGACTCAACGTCCTTTACTCAGCAGGTTTATCTGCTGAGTAAAGGACGTTGAGTCAAAAGATTTTGCAGAAACTCCGTTGTTTATGTTTCCTTCGTGGCTTATACCTCTATTATATATATATATATATATATATATATATATATATATATATATCAAGTCAGTAAATAAACATATAAAACCTCCTGGGGATTTCCATGCTACAAGGAGTAAAAATGACAAGTTTATTCCAAGAAACGTTTCGCACATGAATTCTCTGTGCATCATCAGTTGAAGTCATTACTTTTAACTTGTCTTAGTTCATTCCATCTTCTCTCCTCACGATGGACGGTTGGTGTCTCATCAGTCTCTTTTAACCTGTTTTTTTACTTTGTTCTTTTATGTAATTTTAAGACTACTTTTAATATATGTGAATTCCTGTTTTTTTTGCACTTTCATTGTATGTTATTTATAAATTTGTCTTTATGTTCTTTCACAGACTGATGATGCATAGAAAATTCATGTGCAAGACGTTTCTTGGTCATTTTTACTCCTTGTATCATGGACATCCCCTGGAGGTTATATATATATATATTACTATATTATATATATATATATATATATATATATATATTCTGAAGACAGTTAGTGGGTACTATGGAAGAATGTAGCAGGCTATACTCTTCGAAAACACACGTTACGAGAACTTTCCTTTCAATAGAAATAAATTTAAATAGTTTGGTTAACAATAGATAACAGCTGGACACTTCATCGTTTCACCCAGGTAACTTTTTTTTTTTTTTTTGTCACTTAACTCGATAATACTTAAACGTTTCCATCGTCAGATGTAAACGAACAGTATCATAACTAGAACTATAACAAATCTAAAAATGAACAATAATTCATAGGGCAAAAGACAGAAAGTTCCAATGCTAGGATAGTTTGAGAAAACAGAATGCTTGTGTATATAAAATGACAACTCAAAAGAACCAGAGGCTTAAAGTACAATAACAATAACCGACCTAAAAGGAGATCTCGAAGCCTAATTTCTTATATTTATCTTAGATTCTGGAAGTCTGGGAACAACACAGGCAAGGAAGCCGGAACTCAAAACCTCAAGGGCATGCTACAAAGGCCAGTGATATTAACAAATGTGATAACAAGTAACAAGTATTCCTCCATGAGTAAGAAGGCTCAAGATTTCCCATTATCAACAAGCCAGGAAAATGTTGGACGAAGTGGTCAGAAATAAAGTTCAAAAAAAAATTTCAAACTTCTTAGAAGGTTAAACTGATAATGACGTCACTCTCGAACAACTACAAACATGAACAATGAGATATTGAGAGACAGGACGAAATATCCTAGACAGAAAGTTCCCTGGTGAATAAAATAAACATGAAATAAATATATAACAAATAAAGTCACTGAGACGGATATTAGATTAATATCAAACCTTGACGCACATACAAAACCTTTAAGAATTCACTGCCAATATAGTAAAAAATAAATAACTTAAACACAACTGTATATAAAAATGGTTACTGAGCAACAGCATCTAAGAAAGAAAAATACAAAATGTAAGAATCAACAAAACTGCTATAGTCGCCCGTACCACCTTGAATCACCCTCATCATCATCATCATCATCACCAGCATCTTTACGAATGCGAAGATAGATAAGATGGCAGCGAGAGTTCTCCTCCAGCCTCCAGTTCGATACAAAGGCAGCATAACTCAACTTTTATGGCAGTGATGAGACCGTGATAGTTTCAGTGGGTGCCTATGGAAGCTGCAGCAGAAGATGAGAGAAGGATAGAGAAAGACACACACACACACACACACACAACCACGGAGTAAGGGTCTCTTTACGACCCTGTCCATGGGCTGCCAAAACTATTCCTAGGCCCCCTGATGGGTTTACGGTCGTGCTCATAAGGTTCTTCTCTAAGTATTAGTAGTTGGGAGCCAATCCTTCCTATTCACTCCGGCACTCATCCCCAACGTCGGGGGATTCGACACACATTCAGCGTCGACTCCAAGAACCAGCTCGACGCGTAATCCCCTGTCAATTGCTCAGGTGATTTCAGGAGATATGATTCGTGGACTTTTACATAACTTTTAACACCTGTAATGGTCTTTCGTTCCATAATCTATAAAAAGGTGACAAAGAGCATAGTATAACATATATATATATAAGTATATATAAGTTATATTATATATATATATATATTATATATATATATATGTAGTATGTATGTATGTATATATGTATATAATATATATATATATATATATATATATACATAGTATAATATATATAATTATATAATTATTATAAATATTATATAATAATATAATAATATATCAAATGTTACGTGTATGTGCACCAAAGCCAAATCAATTTTATCTCGAACATTTACAAATTAAAACGGCAACCTGACAAAAAATAGTTAAAAAAAAAAAAAAAAAAAAAAAAAAAAAAAAAAAAAAAGATACAATCGCTTCCCCTAGCGGCTAAATACATGAAAACCGTAACCTGCTCAAGGTACTTCTCGCCGCCTTGAGCTTAAGTAGCAGTCAAATCAAGATTAGAGATTGTGTTCGGAGTCATCACTTGAGCGCTAACAAGCAACTAATCGCTAACGTTTTACTGGCCTCATTGTTAACCGGCAACAAAAGTCAAAACGGCGCAGTGAATGGGGAAAACAGGTTTGGATTCGACGAAAAATCCTACAGATGTGGCCCTCTTGTGTCTCCAATCCCTTCCCTCTCCACTCCCCTCCACCACAGGTCGGGGACCCCAGTGGGCACCGGACTTTATTAATAGATAGATAAGAGATTCATGGGGCGTTAGATCCACTCCAAGTGTGGGATTATGGCGACATCAAACGGCAAAAGCTTCGGTGAAAAAAATTGAAGGATGAAACTGCCAACATTCCAGGCAACTTTTTATCTAAGCTACATAATGCTGAATATATTCTTTTTTTTTCAGATTTCAGATTGGTTCGCTGCGATGATGTGGCAAATGTACGTATTAGAAAAGTATTATTATTTACACAATAGCTAGTATTATCATCATCACAATAACAAGGATAAAGTAACAAATGACTATAATCCACACAAACACACATTCATATATATATATATATATATATATATATATATATATATATATATATATATACGTATATATATAGTATATATATAATGTGTGTGTGTGTGTGTGTGTGTGTGTGTGTGTGTGTGAGTGTCTATGTGCATGTATGTACTCTTCTCTCCTCTCTCTCTCGTCTCTCTCTCTCTTTATATAAGTATATATATATCATATATATATATATATATATATATATATATATATATATATATATATATATATATATACATATATATATATATATATATATATATTTATATATATATATATATATATTCTTTATGCAAAAGGACAAAGATGAATCTCGCAGGAATTATTCTCATAAAAATAAAATGCAACAAATTACCTAGGCCAGCAACGAGGCGATTACAGATCAAAGAGGCGGAGGTCAGCTGATTTCTTCCAAGATCAATATGACATTCGTGCTCGGCCATCATTAGTCGATCATCAAATTTGGGTAAGATTCTGACGTCAGTTTAGGAACACGAGTTCCGTAGTGTAATTTGCCAGGTTATGTCAAAAGCCGAGATCAATACCACACGAAACCCTGCACCCAAGTATTTCAATTATTAACAATTCGGGGGAACTTTTCTGCTACGTCTGAACTTGTAAATATTACTTTATTCTTTCTCGATATGTTCCCATATCTGTGAAGGTTTTTCCGGAATTCTGCTCCTCGCGCTATTAAACATTATGCGGAAATGAGCCTTCCGAATTACCACTAGTTCGCTTCCTGTATCTATCTGTCTGTAGCTATTCAACAGCCATCCAATTATCTAAACATCTACACAAATACATTCACACACACACATATATATTATATAAATACATATATATTACATATATCGTTAATAACCTCTTTCCTTTACTATTTTTTTCTACTCTTCCACCCCCCACCCGCCCTCCCCCTTTTCCGTAAGCCTGCCCCACTGACCACAGATATTCATTCAGAGAGAGAGAGAGAGAGATGACGTCTAAAATTTGCATACAGACTGGACTCCGTGCCTCGTTGTCTGTGGCTTTCCTTTACTGAATACTTTGAAATTCCTGATTTATGCAACCTACCAGGAGTATGCCAACTAATTCCAGTCTACTTTTTTTTAACTTCGCCTTTTTAGCTTTATGTAAAAGAAAACTATTGCGCCGGCTTTCTCTGTCCGATCGCAGTTTTTCTGTCTACCATCAGGTCTTAACCACTTATAGGGCTGCATATTGGTTATGTTAATCATCCACCCTCCGATCATCAAACATACCAAATTGCAGCCCTCTAGCCTCAGTTTTTATTTCCTTTATGGTTTAAATTAGCCATAATCGTACTTCTGGCAGCACTCTAAGTACCAACAACACAGGCCACCAAAGGACCGTGGCTGAGCTTCATGGCCCTAGGCTAAGAGTTTTATGAACCGTGGCTGAGGCTACCACCGGTCAGAAAACTCGATTGCGCCAAAACTTCGGGGCATTTTTTGCTTTACCATGAGGCTGACAAAGGTAAGTTTATGATATGGAGGCTGCTGTCATCTGCACCTGCATAAAAAAAACCGGTTCCAAAGAATAATTAGAGGCAGTTGTATTTATGTTAATACGTTCCAATCTTTCGTGCATTCGTAGTTACCTTCGCCAATCGTGGGCACAAGTAATGAATCATTTATAATCATAAAATAAGCAGGAAAACGGTCAAGACTGGACTGTTCAAAATTACGTAACTACAGGCTGATGAGTGCATCTTCGATAAAAGGTAATGCAAGTACTACTTGTCTATTAGTTTGGAAAATAAAAGTCATTTATTCATAACAAACAACTACGAAAGTTTTTTTTATGACTGATGCGAATTTCCCATTAACACGCAGACGCCATAACGCATCATCATCATCAAGAAAGCGAGAAACGGAGAACAAACACAGGCATCGGCAAAAAGTCTCGCAAAACTGATCGAAAGACAGGTTCCGCCATTGGTTGGCGTCAAAGCAGACACGCTGGATGTGATAGGTCGCGGAAGGTGCAGAGAGGTGAACTATGCCTGCCATTGGCGGAGGGCGGCGTTGCAATTACTATGATCAGTCGGTGGCAGGCCCTATCAATCATACTCCCGCTCGGCAAGGGCCGGCCCACTACACCTACACCTCCACCTCCACCTCCACCTCTGCACGACGACGCACCTTAAGACACTTTCCAGTCACATACACACAAAATGCCAATCGCTGCCAGAGCTCGAGATGGTGACAATGACGTTCTCGATTTTCCTACCGCCTGAGCATATTCGTCAAAACATCCATCTTCTACCTTTGTTGATATTTTCGTCAGCTTTTGTCATTGACGGTTGTTCTTGTCTGAAGAGTGACAAGAAACGTACTGAATACTCATAATGTTTTATTTATCATTTATCGTTATTATTTCATTTGCCAAAGATTATGTTTTTATGCACATAAGGTTTACATCGATTTAATTCCGGAGAAATCTGCTCAGCATGTTAAAAGTATATATATATATATATATATATATATATATATATATATATATATATATATATATATGTATATATATATATATATATATATATATATATATATATATATATATATATATATAATTAAAGATGAAGTTAAAAGAGACATTGTCTCTATACTGTTTTTTTTCTGTATATTAGTAAAAATGCACCAAAATGCTATAATACATAAAGCAAGGGACTTATTTCATTAACTACAACAATATAATAATGAAATTAAAGTTCAAGTCGAGGTAGTTTCTAACAAGTAGCACAACATAGAAGACAAAACTTACTCGAACAACAACTTCAACTTAAAAGAAGCGGCAAAACTTATTCGAGCAACAACAACTTTAAAGAAGAGGCAAAACTTACTCGAACAACAACTTAAAAGAAGAGGCAAAACTTACTCGAACAACAACAACTTAAAATAAGAAACAAACTTACTTGAACAAAAAAAACTTAAAAGAAGAGACAAACTTACTCGAGCAACAACTTAAAAGAAGAGGCAAAACTTACTCGAAAAACAACTTCAACTTAAAAGAAGAGGCAAAACTTACTCGAACAACAACTTGAAAGAAGAGGCAAAACTTACTCGAACAACAACTTTGACTTAACGAGTTAAAAAAAAAGTAAAAAAAATAGAATAATTAAATACAAAAAAGCGCGAAAACACCAACACATGTCGTCACCCGGACTCGTAAGGAGAAAACTGCTACGGAGCGACGGTTTCCCGCAAAGCGACGCGAGTGACCTGCACCATGTCAGGTCCCGTAAAAAGTTCGTGTCAATTACAACATAGCGGAAGAACGAACAAGTTTTTCTTTTTTCCGAAAACTTACAACGAAAATGACCTTAACGGTGGAAAATGTTACTCATATCACAGATCATCAGAAGTTGGGAGAGATTAACGCTGGAACTTCCGAGCAGTGATTAGAATCAACATCGGAAAACGCACCATCTTCAAATATCAGTTAGTGTGAATAAATGAAATACCACTTAGTGTGAAAAAAATTAAATATCAGTGAAAAAAATTAAATATAGCTTAGTGTGAAAAAATGAATTATCACTTCGTGTGAAAAAAAAATGAAATTACATTTACATAATTATAAATTATTACTGTTATTGCTATTAAAAAACTGACTAAAAGACCATTAAATCTGCGAAGCCAGATTCAATACAGTAGAAAGTCATTTACGTTACGAAAAAAATGAAAACGGTTAAATTATTGTGAAAAAAAAATGAAAAAAAAATCATTATTATAAATTATTACAGTTATAGATATTATCCCAAATGTGTAAATATTCGTATAAAAACTGACTAAAAGGCCACAAAAGCTGCGAAGCCAGATTTAATACGGTAGAAAGTCATTTACTGTCACTTTATATCAACTAACAACGAACAGAGATATACACGAACAGCAGTACATATGAACGTTAGAAAAATAAGGCATTCTGCATGGACTTTTTCAGCAACATTCAACATTACATTATAATCATAAGTGACAACAATAATGCCCTGATTTAAAAACTATAATCACGAACCAAACTAAACTTACATGACACACAACGTATGCAAATACGTTATTACCTGACAGAGCATTCCAAATAAACTTCATAAAATATACCACACATCAAATGTTAGGTCACCCTAATACATAATTACTGCAACTGAAACGTAAATCAAGCCCGCCTTGACATAATTATTTGCATGCAAACAATAAAGGTCAGATGAGACGTGATTACTGGGGTTTGCAAAATGACCGGACGTAAGAGTAATTTGAAATGCTACTATACACCGGTCTTACGTTGTAATTATGCATAACATTAAGTATAATCACAAAGAAAACTGAAGAAATATTAACAGAGCAGGAACACGTATCCCAAAGCACCAGTTCGAGAATATAGGATAAAGACTGAAACAAAAAGGAAATATATTAGGAGGTGATTGTTCTTTTCTTCTCTATCGTTTGCCGGTATCTATTCATTTTTTTTTATTATGTTGTCTCATGTATTTAGATTGTGTATGTTACTGTCTGCATTTTGTATATTCCATGTATATGGCCCTGAGCTGAAATAAAGAATATTATTATTATTATTATTAATAAATTCCATAGATCTCCTTCAACGACTCTGCCTTCCAACCAGTTCGATTTTATTTGAAAGAAAATGACGAATAAGGAGGATACCAGCTTCCGACGACAAACCTTGCCAGTTTCCACAAATATAAACAAGTTTCTGAACTCTAATTTTCTCTCTTTACCTACCACTTTATTTCACGACTTTAACAATCCACTAACATATTTCTATGGAATTGACCTAGTCTTATTTCACCAGCCATGTCCGTTTTCATGTCACCAAAGGTTTACGTGTGCGTATGCATGTATGTATGTGTGTATATATGTAGATGTAAACATGAGAGAGAGAGAGAGAGAGAGAGAGAAAGAGAGAGAGTCCTTCATGCGATTTATATAACGCTTCATCTCTGAACTATGCTTCCAAAAACGTTTATAATATACTCATAAACGATATGACTCCCTCTCTTTTCAGGACTTGGTACTACCATACATTTTCAGTATAAATATTAGGGACTAATCAAACCGGTTATTATTGAGATGAAGATTTAATTTCATTAGTTTCTGTAGCTTTGCCGAAGAAATGGCACTGACAGGTAAGCAGCTCTCAAGAGTAATGACCAAAGTAATATCTGTAAAAAGGGGACCTTCTGGAAAAAGCTGAAATGAATTAAAACTGTAACTAGACCAAGTAACTTATAAAACTGGTCTATATCGAATAAGCTGAATCAAGTCATAAAAGATGAGGAACCAAATCTGTGAAGTACCACTGCTACCAACTGTTACCAATAATGCTTGAAGTCATGAGTGGAGAGTCTGCCATAAAGGCCTAAGGTGATCTTAATATTAATCGGAAATGCCACGAAAAACGGAAATGAGATTCCTCATGGTTTAAGGTGACCAGAAATGAGTGAAATAGCAAGAAACAACAGGACAGCTTGACGATTACGCTTAATGCACTCAAGAGTTCAAACTGAAAAGAAAGTTTACGTTTTAGCAAAACATTATAGTCTTTCTCAAATATAAACACATACACATATATAGCCACTACATATAACCACTACAGTTCCAAGCCAGACTAGTCTTATGAGAAAGTACAGGAAAGCATCCAAGAAATTGAACAGTACAGAAACTTGAAGAGGAGAGTTGAGTGGCTCGAAAATGTCGAGATATTCTAGATTAAAGCATGACTAAAGAAAGGTTTTTTTATTTACAATTTCTTATGTGTAGTACAAAGCGTAATTTATCCATAGATAAACTGCAAATCTTTTGTGTTTCTAGGATTAAATTCCTCGTGGTTCAGTTTCAAGCAACACCTTCTAACACAAAAGCAATAACATACAGGCAACCATAAGCTCTCAAGCTTGATACAGTTTTCCCTTCTTTTTTAGGACAACGGTTGTTATATATATATATATATATATATATATATATATATATATATATATATATATATATATATATATAATAAGGACACCTATGCACTTTCTCTAAAAAATTGCATGCGCAATTTAATAGCAATGCACTAAAAAACCTCACTCATCCATTTACATACATAGGGTGGCCAATTTCTCCATTCGGATCTATTCTTTTTAATTCTCCACTCCTAAAGAAACACGTACGTACACACACACACACAGACACGGTATAATAAAGTAACTTTTTGTGTAAAAAAAAAAAAAAAAAAAAAAAAAAAAAAAAAAAAAAAAAAAAGCATTCCAAATTACCTTATGACAGAAAAGCCCTCCATTTGATATAAGTTTCCGTTTCCTCCTTCGTTACCCAAATGCGGTTCGGAACCCACAATAAGCTGTAGGTCCCGTTGCTAGGTAACCAACTGGTTCATAGCCACGTAAAAAATATCTAATCCTTCGGGCCAGCCCTAGGAGAGCTGTTAATCAGCTCAGTGGTCCGGTAAGATATACTTTTTTTTCCTCCCCAAAACATTTGTCTAGACCTCGGGCAGAGTACCGGAAAAATATATTAAATAAAATCCCAGTGCACTTCTTAATACAAATCGACTTACAAGGTAGTCAACAGAAACGTCAAAACCACCTCGTCATTTCCATTTTAACAAAGGTATATATACCAATGGTCGGAGAAGAATGGGCTTTGAAAAAGAAGAGATTCCCGAGGGGGAAAAAAAACACCTTCATTATCAATACGTAAAAGGACCCATCCAAAATACTGGAAAATTATTTAAAAAGAAGACTAGAGTCATGCGCAGGTAGTTAAGCTAATTAGCCATAACGTCATAATAAACATCAGGTATAACTTTTTCATGTGGTGTCATGCTGCGCAAGCCATTTGGAAATTATAAAAAAAGGAGGGGGGGGGGGTTCTGGTAATTACACCGTGCATAGCACATCATCATCTAAGTACTAAGACTAAGATGTGAAAACTTCAAAAGAGTAAATTTCATCGTGTACACCCATCGCCAGCACTGTAAATACATGGAAACTTAATTCAATGAGCTCATCACTATCACTTGGCAATGTTCACAAAATCAAACAACAGTATAAAAATCCCCAATCAAACAACGGTATGAGAATCCCCAGTCAAAAACAGTATGAAAATCTCCAATCAAAAGGGGAATGAAAATCCCCAATCAAACAGCAGTATGAAAATCCCCAATCAAACAAGAGTATGGAAATCTCCAATCAAGCAACAGTATGAGAATCCCCAATCAAAAACAGTATGAAAATCCCCAATCAAACAAGAGTATGCAAATCTCCAATCAAACAATGGTATGAAAATCCCCAATCAAACAACGATACGAAAATCCCAAAATTTTGATGCCTTACAACTAAGACCAAAAAAAAAAAAATTAATTAAAATAACACGAAAGATGCAGTCAAAACTGAGTAACTGGGAGACACAAGAAAAAGAACTTGTGCTTGTCGTCGGGAAATTAAAAAGACCCATATTTGGGGGTCATTTTTTCAACAATGGCCGCCGTCTCTCCATTCGAAACTCTCTAGGATGGAGGAACCATTTTTACGCCAACGAGAAATTCCGACTTTATTCGAGATGACTTAATCCATCATGGCGGGCCCTCGAAGCAATTATTCTGTCACGCCACAATAAACTTCAAAAATTTCTGGTTACGTAATGCCGCCCTCATAAACATGCCCTGGTCGTGGTAAGGGTGAAAAGAGATATTCGACGATGCAACTTGAAGATTATTCAACTTAATAGACGACGTAAGGGAAACATTTATTATTCAACTTAGGCATCTACAGTTAAAAGACAAGGTGAAAATATTTAAAGCGTAACAAATATACATGTAAATTATCTAAAATGACAAGTGATCAACAGTAATAGCACCAAATATCATGATGATGAATAAATTCAAATCCAGGTCAAAATGTTAAAAACTACCCCCATGAATTAATTAAAATCAAGTTGTATTTTGGATATTATAAAAACATTCAAATTCACTACAGTTTCAAGACCAACTGGTCTCCTCTTCAGGTGATTACAGGAAAATACAATAAAGAAGAAAAGTTTCAAATGTTTAATTTGAAACTGTGGGAAGCTGGAGACTTTTTGTTGTTAACAGGTGTACAAGATTCTTCTTCTCCTTCTTCTTCCTCGCCGTTATCCCTACATTAAGGGGTCGGTTGCCTGATGCGCCTTCTCCACTGCTTTCCTCACACCATCAGGCATGGTTTATTGTTTGGCAAAAGGGTTTTTACGACCGCATGCCCTTGCTGTCATCAACCACAGTTATTGGCGGTGGGCCACCTCGCCTTTAAGGCACGGAAATTTCATTGTTAGATGTTACTTACATGGCCTTCATACAACAACTTGTGCATTTTACTGTCACTCTTTACCATGGCAGAGGCTAAAAATAATTTCACGAAAAACTCTTGACCTGCTAACCTTTAAGGATCAAACAAATTCAGTCACGAGTATTTTCTAATATTTGTTCAATTTGAAACTGTGGGTAGCTGAAGACCTACTTTTGCTAATACATATATATATGATCCAATCATGGAAAAGTTTGAAAGAATATAAAGTTCCTGGGTGTCTGAATTCGTTCCTAATTTCATCTCGAGTCCAAAGCGAGTGGTGACTATGTTCAAGGTATATAAGACAATACCTTAATAATCATGGTAACATTAGTCTATTGAAAACATTTATCTCCAATTTCGCGAGTGGTCCGAAGTACGATTCTCGGCTCGGCCTACGCGGAATCAGAATAATTTATTTCTGGTGATAGGAATTAATTTCTCGATATAATGTGGTTCAGCTACCACAATAAGCTGTAGGTCCCATTGCTAGGTGACCAATTGGTTCCTAGCCACGTAATATCAGCTAATCCTTCGGGCCAGCCCTAAGAGAGTAGTTAATCAGCTCAGTGGTCTGGTAAAACTAATATATAAGTGGAACCCCCCCACATTCGCGTTCTCCGGATTCGCGGTCGCGCACATTCGCTGATTTCTCTCAGAAACACTCCCCGCATCATTCGCGGTATTTTTCGATGAGAAATATCCACAATTTTTTTTTTTTATCATAAAATGCACTTTTGGTGATATATTAAAAAAAAATAGGTATAAAAATTTTGTGGATTTTTCTTGAGTTTTAACTACACAATAAGAAGTTTAAAGCATTTTTATAGGGGTTCCAACTATTCGCGGGTTCTAACTATTCACGGGGGTCTGGTACGCTGCCCCCACCCCCCGCGAATAAGGGGGCCACTGTACTTCATTTCGTGAGTGACAATAAGAATTTCTATCACTGACTGTCACTAATCCTAATCCCAACTCTCACTCATGATGTAATTCCCCATGCTAATTATGTATTGTAGAATGTTACCAAGACGATGCAAGAACGACTATGAGCAATACATCGACAAAAGCTTTCAATTTCATGCCTTCCATTGCATCTCCTTTGAAGTTTACGAATATGCCTACGCCAGATGTTGATAAATCACATTTATTATTATGGCCCATGTTTATAAAACTCTTCTACCAAATATACCAATAGCCGATGGTATAAAACTATTTTGACATATATGCCACTACTAGACATTTATAAAACGCAGTTTATTTCAAATATGTTAATTGTTGTTGTTTATAGAACCCAGTTGTATAACGAGTATACAGATTTTGTATATCTATTTAAACTTTGTATGTCTATTTAATCAATCTTTTTCGAATATGCTAAAAAGTGATGTCTATAAAACAACTATTACGGATCTCAATAGACGAAACTGATACTGCTGGCCAATGTTTATAAAAATAGCATAATAGTATATATAATATATATAAATAATTTCTGACTCATATCGAGACCGAGCCCCGGACTTTCAAGTGAGAGTCCACGGCGGACGAATAACTGACGCCCCGGACCATGCCCTAGGCTCTCACTTGACAGACCGGGGTTCGGTTCCGACGTGAGTCTGAAATTTATTTGTGAAAAAATGTCCCCATGTGTTCGCTTCCATTTTAATATATATATATATATATATATATATATATGTATATCTATATATATATATATATATATATATCTATATATATATATATATATAAGAATACCTTTAAGTAGAGGCATCCCAAAGTGGTGGGAGTATGTTGGGATTGTGGGACAATCGAATCCCAGTCTCCGGGATTCATGGTTAGAGAGAGAGAGAGAGAGAGAGAGGAGAGCGAGAGAGAGAGAGAGAGAGAGAGAGAGAGCAGGGGAAAGCCAATTCCTCGTCGCTGGATACGTAGCTTTTCTCGGAATGAGCTGAAATCTGGAGTACTCGCACGAAACCAACCCCCACCCCCCTGAATCCCTTATCCCCCCCTATATATATATAATATATAATAATATATATATCTATATATAGATAGTATATATATATATATATATATATATATATATATTTATATATATAATACCTATGTAGCAACGAAGGAAACAGTTAGTACTTGAGAATATATACTTAAATCCACGGTAGAAAAGGTAAGTGAAACAAGGACTTGGAACAGGTACTTTTGTAGTATATTCTACATTTTCAACTTGAAAATGTAGAATACTACTACGAAAGTAGGTACTTGTTCCAAGTCCCTGCTTCACTTACCTTTTTGCCGTGGATTTAAGGTATATATATATATATATATATATATATATATATATATATATATATATATATATATATATGTATTATAGGGGGGGGATGGGATTCATTCAGTGCGAGTAATCCAGATTTCAGCTCATTCCGAGAAAAACTACGTATCCAGCGACGAGGAATTGGCTTTCCCCTGTCCTCTCTCTCTCTCTCTCTCTCTCTCTCTCTCTCTCTCTCCCCATGAATCCCGGAGACAGGGATTCGAATGCCCGACAATCCCAACATACTCCCACCATTTGGGGATGCCTCTACTTAAAGGTTACATCCAAATGAATGTCAAACAATAGAGGCAATGAAATTCTTAACGTGTTCCTACGGCCCTAAACCTGTCACTCAATTACTCAAGGCCATTTCCAGAACAAGTTAAGGACAAGGATGTGGATGTGGGTGAGGGTGGGGGGTGGGGAGGCAGGGGGGGTCTTAATAACTCATCTCGTTTTATGAGATCAATATTGAAAGCAACGCTGGAGAGCGAGGAAGAAGCGGGTGAGGAGAAGAATGGGTCTTATTAGCTCATCTCTTTCACGAAAATTAACACCGAAAGCTAAGCTGTACAGAGAGAGAGAGAGAGAGAGAGAGAGAGAGAGAGAGAGAGAGAGAGAGAGAGAGAGAGCTGTCAATGCCTGATTTCATGAGAATCCCTTGTCATGTTGCACTGCAAGCAGGGGCCGCTTAATGAATCATTTATTTTGTAACATCCCATACTGCTATAGGCTGCCCTCCCTGAGTCAATGGTCGTTATGGTCACACGAGGCAATCTGGACGAATATTCAATTCTCTAATTGTCTTTTCTGAGACTTAATACCACAGAAATTGCCTTGACTGCCACTACCATTAACTTTTCCTTTTAATTGTATTATTTGTGATTTTTTTTTACAAAGTATTAGCATTTTCCTTTCAGTTGAAACAAACAAAAAAAGTTGAAATGTATGTTCCGAGAGGCTTAAAACCTCAAGACTAGATTAAGGTTTAACATACATTCCTATCTGAGCAAAACCCACTTTCAGAAGAGGCTGTCTTACTCCTGTGGCCCTATTATCAATCATCCTTTTGTTTATATAATTACCGCTTATTTTGTTGCGAAGATACTCGAGGTATATAATTCCCGGACATGCACAATTATCCTCCGATGACAAAGCAAATGGACGAGAAAGACAATGCGGGAAAAAACAAAGAAAAAAACAAGGCTACTGCATATTCAGCAGATGAAGGGTATCATCAGTCAAGCTATGCTGGCTTAGAAATATCATAAGCAATTACGAATGCATAATGAAAGCTCGACAACCCCAAGTACAACTGCCGTCCTGAGTCGAACTTATGTTTTTTTTTCATCTCTCTCTCTCTCTCTCTCTCTCTCTCTCTCTCTCAGGAAGACGTATCACGCTGCAAAGGGGGACCCTTCTCTTCAACGCAGCGTTCTTGACAGCGCAACATTCCCAACATTTCCACTACAAACAAAACCTAAACTGAAGCAGCAGCCTGGCCACAAAAGGAGGCAACATTCCAGCACCGAGTTAACAAGCAGTTCACATCGCCCTAACAACGCCATCGGACAGCACTCCGCCGCTGCCCGGTCCCATTCCCGTCCCTGGGGGAGGAGGGATGAGGGAGGAGGAGGGACAGACAGGAGGACCCCATTGAGCCCGCACGCCTCACCAGAGTTACCAATAAGAGCACAACGGCTGAGAGTCCCGGGATCCTCGGGTTCTTCTTCATTTGCATAGAGGCCAGCCTATCATTCTCTTTTCGGACCTTTTGCGACCCTTCTACCACATCATCATCATCATCATCATCTTCCTCATCACCATTTCTAAGGTTCCTTCTTCGCTTCTCCCAACATACAAGTTCTATAGAGGAAGGTCTCACTACTTGTTCCATTTCTCAGGTCTTCCTCGAATGCATTCCTGTTATTTAAAAAAAATGTATTTTAGGGAAAATAAATGCTACGAGACATAGCCATTAAGTCCTGACATTGGCATTACTGTAACGCCTCAGACCTGTTGAATATGCAATGGAGTGGGCGTGCTGGCCCGCCCACTGAGATAGTATAACGCCCACGAGTTGAAGGGGAGACGAGGTGGGGAATAGCAGGGGAACAATAGGTGGGGGAGAAGGAAGAAAGGTATTGTTAAGTAGTATGGGACGAAGAGATGGAAAGAGTATTAGTCTGAGGGAGGAGGGAATTATATGTAAAACAAAATTCAAGAAATTTAATTAAAATTAAAAACAAGTAATTTTAGATTTTTTTTCTTATATAAATAAATATATACATATATTATATATCACACCTATATATATATATATATTTATATATAATTATATATATATAATTAATATTATATATATATATATAATATTCTCCGAACTAAAACTCGAAACTGGTGTTTAAATATATATATATATATATATATATATATATATATATATATATATATATATATATAATAAAGATATATATATATATATATATTATTTGTATGCTGGCATTTTACTTGACCATAAGCCTTTTCCTTTAACGCGAGTGACCCAGAAAAAAAATCAACCTTCCAGTTCTGAGTTTGTATTCTGGATGAAGTTGCTAGCCCCATGTCATTTTTCATTCTACTATGCAACTAAACTGCTTAGGTAACAGAAGCACATCCGTCTGCAACTTCCCTCAGATCTTAATGGATTATCCTCCTCTGGAGGTTTCCCAAGACTATCTTCTGGGTTAATATTGTACTGGAAGTTGCTCCACGTTGCTTTGTCTTGATATTTCCAGTCTCTGCAAGGTGAGCCCCTTACACAGCAAGGACATTAGTTGTTTACATTTCAATACCAAGTAAATCCACTTTGGGTGTTTCCATTTTACAGTAAAACATGTCTTAAGAACACTGTCAGCTTCTTATCGCACACACAGCACAAAAAGGTTGAATATAATCTAACTGCTCATTAAAAGTCCTAACCTATCCCACACTGGCCAAAGATTCACACTCCACTCGCAGTTATTGACTTGTTTTCAACCTGTCTGCGATAAATATGCAGTAAGTTGCCAACCTCTGTTTGTCATGCTTTAATGAAGGTGTGGACTTCTTTACACTGATACTAAGGGTAATACCAAAAAACTTTGTGGCAATGAAATTAATCCTGCATGATTTTCCCTGCCAAGGTGCAAGGGGTACTCACATTATACCTTAGTATCATGTTGCTGAAATCAAGGGATGAATCTTTTAAGGTATAGCTTTTTTCATTCCTTGGCTTGTTTGTATTATGCTTGATACAGAGGAAACGAAAAAGCATGGATTTCACAGCAGAAGCGTCGTTTCCTTAAATTCACTGGATGAGTACCGTATCCCAAATCCAAGGATGTGCATCTTTACTATACAAATGACTATTGCAGTATTTCTCTCTAGTTACTAGTTTGAAAGTCTGAACTGAAGTTATGCACTCTGTTGTTTGCAATAGAACACAGAACTCTTGTCAGGTGAGTTAGGCCCCATTCTCGACGCCAACCAAATAAATTTCCACACTACATATCTTCTTGTAGCATAATCTGTTATTAGAGCATGAGAGTAACCATGCTGTGCAACCAGAGTGTGCAGGCTTGTTCACAGTTATCTGTTTTCACTTTATTGGACACTCAGTTTGTTGGAGAACTCCATCATTAGTTAGTGTAAGTGTCCATTAAATAGAAGCAACTACCTCCCATGAATTAATGGCAAGAACCACGTGAGGATTACTTCCAAGTTACTCTAGTAGCATCAATGGATGGTAAGCAGGCTGGTTTGTTTTGAAACTCAGCATAGTGATGGTCGAAGTTAGCTAATACAAAGTTAGTGTCTATTCTGGCAAAGTAAAGACCTGTGAATGCTACTTAACTCATTCGTTGCATTGTGAAGTGATTCAAGTTTGACCATTCTAGCACGGCAAGGCTGGCAGGAATAAAATACCTCGAATGCAACAGAATTAAGAAAATCTCAAACGTTGTCAATAACAACCAAAAATAACATTGGCCTAGACATCAGGATCATGGCAAGATTTGATCCTAATTTACCTCTTGGAGCTAAGTTTCAAGGCCAGGGTGGAAAGGTTAATTGCAGTCTTGGGAGTAATTTATCAGGATCCTAATGAAACCTCAGTGTGTCGAAGTAAAATATTCTTTTGTTTCGTGAGAGTTTTGACATTCATATTCAGCATGTGCATTCCTTTTATCAAGGAAGGTCCTGATGGGTCTAGTTTCTGTTAAAATAAATCTGGCTTGATTCATACTGTAGCATGAAATCCTTAACACATTTCTAACTGACTTAACTTTGGTGCTTCTTAACTGGTGAAAATGACAAATTTTTAATCAATTTGTATTTTTCATAACTAACAAACCTCAGGTCTTAACATTATGATAGTACTAGCGGCAAGCTGGAAACCGGTAGAATCAATAAGAACTTGTGTGATCTAGGGACTATTGGCATCTGTACCAGGTCACGGGGTATTGTAGTTCCCAGAATGCCCCTGGGGTCCCGTGACGTTCAGAAGCATTCACTATACTTTGTTTTTTTCCATCTGTCCATCCGCCTGCGGTGTTTGCACATGGTAACACTGCGTCCCGGCCTTTAAATAATATCCTATTTCAAATATTAACGGTGTAATTCGAATACAGTAAATTATTAAAACACTTTTCAGCTGCAAATGTACTCCCAGATATCCTTTTATTTACCTAAAACGTAGACAGCGTAACTGTTTAAAGGCCAGGACGCAGTGTTACCATGCGCAACCACCACAGGCGGATGGACAGATGGAAAAAAACAGAGTATAGTTAGCTATTCTCAAAGACAAGGAATTGCTCCAACTCTTCCAATCACCATCTTCTTACTTTAATTTACATTCTTGCTCAAGTACCTAAACAAAGCTCTAGTCAATTCTTGAACACCTAGTCCTAGACTCTAAACTCATTTCACATAACCAGAATGGTTTCCATAAATAAAGGTCTAAATGACAGATTTATAATGCAACTCTTTCCCGAGATACCTGGACAAACAAATATTTCTAAAGCAGTCAAGCAATCTTGCATAGGCGTTTCATTTAAGGATGCAAAACTGCTGCTTTTTGCCAACTTATAACAATGTCCATGAAGGTTCTCCTTTATAACATATTCCTTTTTCTCGGTATAAAAGACCTTAAACATGCAATTCATGTTGTAAATATGCCTCTGTCAATTATTCAACCATCAGTACCTCCTTTATTTTCATGCAATCATCTGTTGTTTTATGTAGTTTTAAACTGCCCTTTCTTCACTTCTGAATTTATAACATAAATTTGAATGGGACGATATAATTAGTAAAAAAAATAAAGTACAGTTTCCTTTCCTATTTTTGCCACAGTCTTCCTGTAATCTCCCATTCAAGCATATGTTAAAAGAAATAAAGAAATCTCATTTTCCCGCCATCACGGCTTTGAGAAGTAACATTTCTTCAAAACTGGTAAGAAAACATCACATAATTCACAATGCTAAATTAACTCATAAAGTCTGCAGTGTGTAAATTTCCTGATAAAAAGTATGCAGTTGCAAATCTTATACTTCAGATCCAGAATTCATTGTTACCAAATTCAGTTTAAACGAGTCCTTAACATCTAGAAAGAAAAATAAATAAATATATATATATATATATATATATATATATATATATATATATATTATATATATATATATATATATATATATATATATATATATATATATATATATATATATATATATATATATATATAGTATATATGTTCTTTCAAAGCAAGGGGATCGAGGGGACCTTCCAAAAAACATCGAGGGGACCTTCTTCCAAAGCACAGCAAGGGCATCGACGGGACCTTCTTTCAAAGCAATGGCAACGAGGGGACCTTCTTTCCAAGCACAGCAAGGGCATCGAGGGGACCTTCTTTCCAAGCACAGCAAGGGCACCGAGGGGACCTTCTTTCCAAGCACAGCAAGGGCACCAAGGGGACCTTCTTTCCAAGCACAGCAAGGGCACCGAGGGGACCTTCTTTCCAAGCACAGCAAGGGCACCGAGGGGACCTTCTTTCCAAGCACAGCAAGGGCATCGAGGGGACCTTCTTCCAAAGCAAGGGCATCGAGGGGGACCTTCTTTCAAAGCAAGGGCATCGAGGGGACCTTCTTCCAAGCACAGCAAGGGCATCGAAGGGACCTTCTTCCAAAGCAAGGGCATCGAGGGGACCTTCTTTCAAAGCAAGGGCATCGAGGGGGACCTTCTTCTAAAGCAAGGGCATCGAGGGGACCTTCTTTCAAAGCAAGGGCATCGAGGGGACCTTCTTTCAAAGCAACGGCATCGAGGGGACCTTCTTTCAAAGCCAAGGGCATCGAAGGGACCTTCTTTCAAAAGCAAGGGCATTCGAAGGGACCTTCTCAAGTTTTTTTCAAGTTGGGGGCAATCGGGACGGGGGACCCCCCTTCTTTCCAAAAGAAGGGCCATCCGGAGGGGGGACCCTTTTCTGTCAAAGCAAGGGCATCGAAGGGACCTTCTTTCAAAGGCAAGGGCATCGAGGGGACCTTCTTTCAAAGCAAGGGCATCGAGGGGACCTTCTTTCAAAGCAAGGGCATCGAGGGACATCTTTCAAGAAGGGCCACGGAGGGGACCTTCTTTCAAAGCAAGGGCATCGAGGGGACCTTCTGTCAAAGCAAGGGCATCGAGGGGACCTTCTGTCAAAGCAAGGGCATCGAAGGGACCTTCTTTCAAGGCAAGGGCATCGAGGGGACCTTCTTTCAAAGCAAGGGCATCGAAGGGACCTTCTTTCAAAGCAAGGGCATCGAGGGGACCTTCTTTCAAAGGAAGGGGGCATTGAGGGGGGCTTCTTTCAAAGCAAGAGGGCAGCGAGGGGACTTTCTTTCAAAGCAAGGGGGCATCGCGGGGGACCTTCTTTCAAAGCGAGGGAGCAGCGAGGAGACTTTCTTTCAAAGCAAGGGGGCATCAAGGGGGATCTTCTTTCAAAGCAAGGGGGCAGCGAGGGGACTTTCTTTCAAAGCAAGGGGGCATCGCAGGGGACCTTCTTTCAAAGCAAGGGGACATCGCAGGGGACCTTCTTTCAAAGCAAGGGGGCAGCAAGGGGACTTTCTTTCAAAGCAAAGGGGCATCGAGGGGGACCTTCTTTCAAAGCAAGGGGGCATCGACCCTTTCAAAGGAGGGGGCAGCAAGGGTAACTTCTTTCAAAGCAAGGGCATCGAGGGGACCTCCTTCAAACAAGGGTGCAATCGAGGGCGACCTTCTTTCAAAGCAAGGGGGCATCGAGGGGACCTTCTTTCAAAGCAAGGGGGCATCGAGGGGACCTTCTTTCAAAGCAAGGGGGCATCGAGTGACTTTCTTTCAAAAGCAAGGGGGCATCGAGGGGACCTTCTTTCAAAGCAAGTGACTTTCTTTCAAAGCAAGGGGGCATCGAGGGAGACCTTCTTTCAAACAAAGGGGACTTTCTTTCAAAGCGGGAGGGGGCAATCGAGGGGACCTTCTTCAAGCAATCGCATCGAGGGGACCTTCTTTCAAAGAAGGGGGGGGCAATCGAGGGGGACTTCTTTTCCAAAGCAAGAGCAAGGGGGACTTTTCTTTCAAAGCAAGCATCGGGGACCTCTTTTCAAAGCAAGGGGGCAATCGAGGGGACTTTCTTTTCAAAGCAAGGGGGCATCGAGGGGGACCTTCTTTCAAAGCAAGGGGGCATCGAGACTTTCTTTCAAAGCAAGGGCATCGAGGGGGAGACCTTCTCTTTCAAAGCAAGGGGGCATCGACAACTTCTTTCAAAGCAAGGGGCATCGAGGGGGAAGCTTCTTTCAAAGCAAGGGGCGGGCCACAGGGGGACTCAAAGCAAGGGGCATCTTAGAAGACCTTTCTTTCAAAGCAAGAATTGATCGAGGGGAACCTTTCTTTCAAAGCAGGGCATGGGGAGGGGGAACCTTCTTTCAAAGCAAGGGCAGCCAATGGGACTTCTTTCTCAAGAAGTGCACTCGAGCAGACATCTTTCAAAAGCAAGGGGGCAGCGAGGGGATCCTTTCTTTCAAGCAAGGGCATCGAGAGGAGAACCCTTCTTCAAGAGCAAGGGGCAATCGAGGGTACGAGACTGTCTTCAAAGCAAGGGCATCGAAAGACCTTCTTTTCAAGCCAAGGGGGGCTATCGAGAAGATCCTTCTTCAAAGCAAGGGGCATCGAACAAGCTATCTTCGCAAAGCAGAGGGGGCAGCAAAGGACTTTCTTTCAAAGCAAGTGCATCGAGAAGACCTTCTTTCAAAGCAAGTGCATCGAGAAGACCTTCTTTCAAAGCAAAGGGGCATCGAGGGGACCTTCTTTCCAAAGGCAAGGGCAGCAGGGACTCTCTTTCAGCAAGGGGCATCGAGGGACCTTCTTTCAAGCAAGTGCATCGAGAAGAACCTTCTTCAAAGCAAGAGGGCACGAGGGGATTTCTTTCAAAGCAAAGGGCACGAGGGGACCTTCTTCAAAACAAGGGGCATCGAGGAGGACTTTCTTTCAAAGCAAGGGGGCATCGAGAAGACCTTCTTTCAAAGCAAGGGGGCATCGAGAAGACCTTCTTTCAAAGCAAGGGGGCATCGAGGGGACCTTCTTTCAAAGCAAGTGCATCGAGAAGACCTTCTTTCTAAGCAAAGGGGCATCGAGGGGACCTTCTTTCAAAGCAAAGGGGCATCGAGGGGACCTTCTTTCAAAGCAAGGGGGCATCGAGAGGGACCTTCTTCTAAAGCAAGGGCATCGAGGGGACCTTCTTTCAAAGCAAGGGCATCGAGGGGGACCTTCTTCTAAAGCAAGGGCATCGAAGGGGCCTTCTTTCAAAGCTAGGGCATCGAGAGGGACCTTCTTTCAAAAAAGCAAACGGCATCGAGGGACCTTCTTCAAGCAAGGGCATCGAATGGGACCTTCTTTCAGAAGGCAAGGCATCGAGGGGACTCTTCTTCGAAGGCAAGGGCTCGAGGGGACCTTCTTCAAAGCAAAGGGGCATCGAAGGACCACTTTCTGTCAAAGCAAGGGCATCGAGGGACCTTTCAAGCAAGGGCACGAGAGGACGCTTCTTCAAAGCAAGGGCATCGAGGGGACCTTCTTTCAAAGCAAGGGCATCGAAGGGACCTTCTTTCAAGGCAAGAGGCATCGAGGGACCTCTTTCAAGCAAGGGACGAGGGGACCTTCTAGTCAAGGCCAAGGCATCGAGGGGGACCTTCTCAAAAGCAAAGGCATCTGAGGGGACCTTCTTTGCAAGAAGGCATCGAGGGGACCTTCTTCAAAAGCAAAAGGGCATCGAAAGGACTTGCTTTCAAAGCATAAGGGCATCAAGGGGCCTTCTTTCAAAGGAGAGGGGCATTGAGGGGGTTCTTCGAAAGCAAGATGGGGCAGCAAAAAAGGGACTCTGTTCACAAGCAAGGGGGTCAATCGCGGGGACCTTCCTTCACAAAGCAAGGGCAGCGAGGAGACTTTCTTCAAAGCAAGGGCATCAAAGGGGGAATCTCTTTCAAAGAGCAAGGGGGGCAGCTAGGGGAACTTTTCTTTCAAGAGCAAACGGGGCATCGCAGGGGACCTGCTTTCTAAGCAAAGGGACTTTCTTTCAAAGCAAGGGGTGGGCCATCGGCAGGGACCTTCTTTCAAAGCAACGGGGAACATCGCAGGGGACCATTCCTTTCAAAAGCAAATCTTTTTGGGGGTGTTTGAGGCAGCAAGGGGACTTTCCTTTGTCAAAGCAAAGGGGAGCATCGAGGGGGACCTTCGTTTCGAACAGCAACGGGGGCATCGAGGGGGACCCTTCTTTCAAAGCAACACGGGGGCATTGCAGGGGACCTTCTTACAAATCAAGGGGGAGCATCGAGGGGGAGGGACCTTTCTTTTCAAAGCAAGCAAGGGGGCATCGAGGGCGACCTTCTTTCTTCGCCAAGGGGGGCATCGAGGGGACCACTTTCTTTCAAAATGCAAGGGACATCGAGGGGACCTTCTTTCAAAGGCCAAGGGCCATCGGAATGGGGACCTTCTTTCTGTCAAAAGCAAGGGCAATCGAAGGGGACCTTCACTTTCAAAGGCAAGGGCATACGAGGGGGAACCTTCTTTCAAAGGCTAAGGGCCATCGAAGGGGACCCATTCTTTCAAAGCAAGGGGCATCGAGGGGTGACCTTCTTTCCAAGGCAAGGGGGCATCGAGGGGGACCCTCTTTCAAAGGCAAGGGCCAATTCTAGGGGACCTTCAAATGTCAAAGTAAGGGCCATCGAGGGGGACCTTCTTTTCTTTGCAACGGCAATCGAGGGGACCTTCTTTCAGTCAAGGGGCTCGGGGGGGGACCGTTCTTTTCAAGGTCGAAGGGCATCGGAAGGGAGGACTTTCTTTTTCAAATGCAAGGGCGATCGAGGGGACCTTCTTTTCGAAAGGAAAGGGGGCATGAGGGGGGCCTTTTTTCAAAGCAAAGAGGTGCAAGACCAAGGGGACTTTCTTTCAAAGCAAAGGGGGCATCATGCTGGGGGACCTTCTTTGCAAAAGCAACGGGGGGCAGCGAGGAGACTTTCTTTCAAAGCAAGGGGGTCATCAAGGGGTGGATCTTCTTTCAAAGCAGGGGGCAAGCTAGGGGACTTTCTTTCAAAGCAACGGGGGCATCACAAGGGGACCTTGCCTTTCTAAGCAAAGGGACTTTCTTTGCAAATGTGCGAAGGGGGGCAAATCGCAGGGGACCTTCTTTCAAAGTACAAAGGGGGCTTCAGGGAATCACAGGGGTGACCTTCTTTCAAATGTAACAACGGGGGGCAGGCAATGGGGAAGGGGACTTTCTTTCAAAGCAAAGGGGCATCGAGGGGGACCTTCTTTCGAAGCAAGGGGGCATCGAGGGGGACCTTCTTTTCAAACAGCAAAGGGGCGGCTACGCAAAGGGGCGACTTTCTTACAAAGCAAGGGGGCATCGTAGGGGGAGGGGGACCTTTTCTTTTCAAAGCAATGGGGGACATCGGGGAGGGCGACCTTCTTTCAAATAGCAAGGGGGGCATCGAGGGGACCTTTTCTTCAAAGAGCAATGGGGGCATCGGAGGGGACCTTCTTTCAAAGCAAAAGGGGGCATCGTAGTGGGACTTTTCTTTCAAAGCAAGGGGGCATCGAGGGGACCTTCTTCCAAAGCAAGGGACTTTCTTTCAAAGCAAGGGGGCATCGAGGGAGACCTTCTTTCAAACAAAGGGGACTTTCTTTCAAAGCAAGGGGGCATCGAGGGGGACCTTCTTTCAAATTTCAAGGCAGGGGGCATCGAGGGGGGACCTTCTTTCAAAGCAAGGGGGCATCGAGGGGGACCTTTTTTCAAAGCAAGGGGGCAGGCCCAAGGGGACTTTCTTTTCAAAGCAAGGGGGCATCAGGGGGGGACCTTCTTTCAAAGCAAGTGCATCGAGAAGAACCGCTTCTTTCAAGAAAGGGGGCAAGGGTGCAGCGGAGGGGACTTTCTTTCGAAGCAAGGGGGCATTGAGGGGGACCTTCTTTCAAAGCAAGGGGGCATCGAGGGGGACTTTCTTTCAAAGCAAGGGGGCATCGAGAAGACCTTCTTTCAAAGCAAGGGGGCATCGAGAAGACCTTCTTTCAAAGCAAGGGGGCATCGAGCACTTCTTTCAAAGCAAGAGGGCAGCAAGGGGACTTTCTTTCAAAGCAAGGCCATCGAGAAAGACCTTCTTTTCAAAGCAAAGGGGTGCCATCCGAGGGACCTTCTTGAAAAGCAAGGGGGGCAAGCAAGGGCGACTTTCCTTTCAAAGCAAGGGGGCCATCGGAGGGAGTGGGACCTTCCTTTCAAAGCAAGTGCATCGAGAAGACCTTCTTTCAAAGCAAATGGGGGGCAGCGACGGGGCGGAGTTTTTTCTTTCAAAGCAAGGGGGCAATCGAGGGGGGACCTTCTTTCAAAGCAAGGGGGCATCGAGGGGGGACTTTCTTTCAAAGCAATGGGGGGCCATTCGGAGGAATACCTTCTTTCAAAGAAACGGGGGAGCCATCGAGAAGACCTTCTTTCTTTCAAGGGGGCACGGGGGCTCGCGAAACTTCTTTATCCAAAGCAATGGGGGCATCGAGGGGACCTTCTTTCAAAGCAAGTGCATCGAGAAGACCTTCTTTCAAAGCAAAGGGGCATCGAGGGGACCTTCTTTCAAAGCAAGGGGGCATCGAGGGGGACCTTCTTTCAAAGCAAGGGGGCATCGAGGGGGGACCCTTCGTTTCAAAGCAAACGGGGGCGGCTATCGAAGATGACCTTCTTTTCAAAAGCAAAGGGGGGAGGGTATCGAGGGGGACCGCTTCTTTCAAATAAAGGGGGTGGTAATCGTGAGGGGGACCTTCTTTTCAAAGCAAAGGAGGCATCGAAGGGGGAGAGGGGGAACCCCCCCCCTTTCTTTCAGAGCAATGGGGCAGCAAGGAGGACTTTCCTTTTGAAAGCTAGGGGGTGCCATCGACGAAAGACCTTCTTTCAAAAGCAAGGGGTGGCATCTAAGACGGGAGCCATCTTTCCAAAGCCAAGGGGGAGGGGGCATCGAGGGGGACCTTCTTTCAAAGCAAGGGGGCATCGAGATGACCTTCTTTCAAAGCAAGGGGGCATCGAGGGGGACCTTCTTTCAAAGCAAGAAGGTGGAAATCGAAGGGACCATTCTTTCAAAGCAAAGGGTGGAGGGGCATCGAGGGGACCTTCTTTTCAAAGGCAAAGGGGCATCGAGGGAGGACCTTCTTTTCAAAATCAAGGGGGCATCGAGGTGGGGACCTTCTTTCAAAAGCAAGGGGGGAGGGGCATCTAGGGTGGGGGGGGGGGTGGGGTACCTTCCTTTCAAAGCAAGGGGGAGGCAATTTTTCGGGGTAAAAAAGGGGACCTTCTTTCAAACAGGCAAAGGGGGTATCCAAAGGGGGACTTTCCTTTTAAGCAAACGGGGGCATCGAGATGACCCTTTCAAAGCAAGAGGGGTAATCGATGGGGGACCTTTCTTTTCCCAAAGGCAAGGGTGGGCATCCCCCGAGGGGGACCTTCTTTCAAAGCAAGGGGGCTGGGCATCGAGCTGAACCTTCTTTCAAAGCAAGGGGGCGCGCAGGGGGGACCTTTCTTTTCAAAAGCAAGGGGGGAATCGAAGGGAACCTTCTTTCAAAGCAAGGGGCAAGGGGCCTCGGGGGAACCTTTTTCCTTTCAAAGCAATGGGGGCAGCGAGGAGACTTTCTTTCAAAGGCAATGGGGGAGGCATGCAAGGGGCAACGCGCTCTTACGACTTTGGTGGATCCTTAATTGCTTTCAAAGGGGCAAGGTGCTGCAGCTAGGGGAACTTTCTTTCAAAGCAAGGGGGGCATCACAGGGGTGACCATGCTTTGCTAAGCAAAAGGGACTTTCTTTTCAAAGCAAGGGGGCATCGGCAGGGGAACCTCTTTCAAAGCAAGGGGAATCATCACAGGGGACCTTCTTTCAAAGCAAGGGGGTCAGGCAAGGGGACTTTCTTTCAAAAAAGGGGCAAAGGCGGCGGGGGCCCCCCCCCCCAATCGGGAAGGGGGGGGGGACCTTCTTTCTAAGCAAGGGGGCGGCATCGAGGGGGGACCTTCTTTTTCAAACAGCAAGGGGGCAGCAAGGGGACTTTCTTACAAAGCAATGGGGGGCATCGAGGGGGGACCTTTCTTTCAAAGGCAAGGGGGCATCGCGGGCGGACCATCTTTCAAAGCAAGGGGGCAATCGGGGGAGGGGGGGAACCCTTCTTTCCGAAAGCAAAGGGGGCATCGAGGGGAACCTTCTTTCAAAAGCAAGGGGGCATCGAGGTGGGACTTTTCCTTTTCAAATCAAGGGGGGCATCGAGGGGACCCTTCTTCCAAAGCAAGGGACTTTCTTTCAAAGGCAAGGGGCATTCAGGGAGACCTTCTTCAAACAAAGGGACTTTCTTTTCAAATGCAACTCGGGGGCTGCTGGCAGGCCATCAGGTTGGCAGGGCTGTAGGGTTGGGGGGACCTTGCAGGGGGGGGGGTTTGGGCAAAGGGGGCAAGGGGCAGCGGGGGCATTTGCGGTTTGGGCAAATGGGGGGGGCGGGGGGCGGAAGGGGCGTGGAGGAGGGAGCTGGGCACCGGGGGGGGTGGCTCCGTGGGGGGGGGGGGGGGGTGGGGGGGGCAGGGGGCCGGGGGGGGCAGGGCTCGGCGGGGGTTTGGCGGGGCGGGGCCGAGGGCGGGGGGGGGGGGGGGCATGGGGGTTGGGCGGGGGGGGAATGGGGGCGGGGGGGGGTGGGCGTGTGGCATCGAGGGGGACCTTCTTTCAAAGCAACGGTGGGCATCGAGGGGGTGGATTCCTTTTTTTCAAAGCAACGGGGGGCATCGGAAGGGGGACCTTTTTTCCAAAGCAATCGGGGGCAGCAAAACGGGGACTTTCTTTCAAAGCAAGGGGCATCGGTGGGGGACCTTACTTTCAAAGCAAGTTGCATCGAGAAGACCATTCTTTCAAAGCAAGGGGGCAGCGTAGGGGACTTTCTTTCGAAGCAACGGGGGCATTGAGGGGGACCTTCCTTTGCAACGCAATGGGGTGCATCGCGGGGGACTTTCTTTCAAAAGCAAGGGGGGCATCAGGGGGGGGGGGGGGGGGGGTACAAGACCTTCTTTCCAAACGGCAAAGGGGCATCGAGAAGAACCCTTCTTTCAAAGCAAGGGGGCATCGCGCACTTTCTTTCAAATCAATAGGGCAAAACGCAAGGGGACTTTACTTTCAAAGGGCAAAGTTGCATCGAGAAGACCCTTCTTTCAAAAGCAAAGGGGCATCGAGGGGAACCTTCCCTTTCAAAGCAAAGGGGGGCAGCAAGGGGTGACTTTCTTTTCCAAAGCAAGGGGTCGGCATCGGGGGAGGGGGGAGGGGCCCTTCTTTCAAAGCAAGTGCATCGAGAAGACCCTTCGTTTCAAAGCAACAACGGGGCGGCTAAGCGAGGGGAGGATTTTCTTTTCAAAAGCAATGGGGGCATCGTAGGGGGACCTTCTTTGTCAAAGCTAAGGGGGCAATCGAGGGGGATCTTTCTTTCAAAGCAAGGGGGCCATCGAGAAGACCTTCTTTCAAAGAAAGGGGGCATCGAGAAGACCTTCTTTCAAAGCAAGGGGGCATCGAGAACTTCTTTCAAAGCAAGGGGGCATCGAGGGGACCTTCTTTCAAAGCAAGGGGGTGCATCGAAGGGAAGACCCTTCTTTCAAGCAAAGGGGGCCTCGAGGGGACCTTTGTTTCAAATCAAGGGGGCATCGAAGGGGGAACCTTCTTTCCAAAGCCAATGGGGGCATCGAGGGGACCTTCCTTTCAAACAAAGCAAGGGGGCATCGAGATGACCTTCTTTCAAAGCAAGGGGGCATCGAGGGGGACCTTCTTTCAAAGCAAGGGGGAATCGAGGGGACCTTCTTTCAAAGCAAGGGGGCATCGAGGGGGACCTTCTTTCAGAACAATTTTTTCGGGGCAAGCAAGGGGGCGAACTTTTCGCTTTAAAGGGGGATAGGGGGGCATAGAGGGGACCTTCTTTTCAAAAGCAAAGGGGGCAATTTTCGAGACGTGGGACCATTCTTTCAAAGCAAGGGGGCATCGGGGGGAGGGGACCTTCTTTCAAGCAAGGGCATCGGGGAGGGGGACCTCTTTCAAAGCAAGGGGAATCGAGGGGACCTTTCCTTTGTCAAAGCTAAGGGGGCATCGAAGGGGACCTTCTTTCAAAGGCAAGGGGGCATTCCGAGGGGACCTTCTTTCCAAAGGCAGGCCATCGAAGGGACCTTTCTTTCAAAGCAAGGGCAATCGAGGGGGACCTTCCTTTGTCAAGGCCAAAGGGTCATCAAGGGGACCTTCTTTGAAAAGCAAGGGCATCGAGGGGACCCCTTCTGTCAAAGCAAGGTGCATCGAGGGGAACCCTTCTGTCAAAGCCAAGGGCATTTCGAAAAGGGACCTTGGGTTTCAAGGCAGGGCATCGAGGGGAACCTTCTTTCAAAGCAAGGGGGCATCGAGGGGACCTTCTTTCAAACAAGGGCAATCGGGGGGAGGTGACCCTTCTTTCCAAAGGAAGGGGGCATTGGAGGGGGGCTTCTTTCAAAGCAAAGGGGAGGGCAAGCGAGGGGGACTTTCTTTCACCAGCAAGGGGGCAACACGCGGGGGGACCTTCTTTCAAAGCGAGGGAGCAAGGGGTGGAGGCGACTTTCTTTCAAAGCAACGGGGCATCCAAGGAGGGATTTCTTTCAAAAGCAAAAAGGGGCCAGGCCGAGGGGACTTCTTTCCAAGCAAGGCGGGCCATCGCAGGGGACCTTCTTTCAAAAGCAAGGGGACATCGCTAGGGGACCTTCTTTCAAAAGAAAGGGGGCAGGTCAAGGGACCTTTCTTTCAAAGGCAAAGGCGCATCGAAGGGGGACCTTCGTCAAAAGCAAAGGGCGGCAGCAGCAGGCGGGGGACCTCTTTCAAAGCAAGGGGGCAGCCAAGGGGACTTCTTTCAAAGCAAAGGGGGCATCGGAGGGACCTTCTTTCAAAGCTAAGGAGTGGCAATCGAGGGCGACCCCTTACTTGGGGGTCAAAGCAAGGGGGCATCGAGGGGACCTTCTTTCAAAAGGGCTAAGGGCCATTCGAGGGGACCTTCTTTCAAAGCAAGGGCGGCATCGAGGGGTAGGACCTTTCTTTCAAAGCAAGGGGGCATCGAGGGGGGACCTTCTTTCTTGCAAGTAAAGTGACCTTCTTTCAAATCAAGGGGGGCCATCGAGGGGGAGACCTTCTTTCAAACAAAGGGGACTTTTCTTTCAAAAGGGCCAAGGGTGGGCATCGAGGAGGGGACCTTCTTTCAAAAGCAAGGGGCAAGAGGGGACTCTTTCAAAGCAAGGGGGCATCGAAGGGGGACCTTCTTTCAAAGCAAACGGGGGAATAGCACAGGGGGAAGGGCACCTTGTTTCAAAGCAAAGGGCATCGGGGGGCGGGGACCTTCTTTCAAAGGCAAGGGTGCATCGGAGGGGAAGACCTTCTTTCAAAGCAAGGGGGCGGGCATCGAGGGACTTTCTTTTCAAAGGGCAAGGGGGCATTCGAGGGGGACATTCTTTTAAAAGCAAGGGGGCACGAGGGGACTGTCTTTCAAAGCAGGGGGCATCTGGGAGAAGACCTTTCTTTTCAAGGCAAGGAGTGGCATCGAGGGGCGACCCTTTCTTCAAAAGGCTAATGGGCATCGGAACAACTTCTTTCAAAGCAAGGGGCCAGCAAGGGGCAGCACTTGGGGGACTTTCTTTCAAAGCAAGGTGCATCGGAAGGGGACCTTCTTTCAAACGGCAAGGGTGCATCGAGGGGAGAAGTACCTCTTTCAAAGCAAAGGGGCATCGAGGGGAACTTCTTTCAAAGGCAATGGGGCCCAGCAAGGGGACTTTCTTTCAAAGCAAGGGGGCATCGAGGGGGACCTTCTTTCAAAGCAAGGGTGCATCGAGGCGGACCCTTCTTCAAAGCAAGGGTGGGCAAAAGCGAAGGGGATTTTCTTCAAAAGCAAGGGGGCAGCCGCCGAGGGGGGACCTTTCTTTCAAAGGCAAGGGGCATCGAGGGGAGGACTTTCTTTCAAAAGCAAGGGGGGCACGAGAAGACCTCTTCTTCAAAGAAAGGGGGATTTCGAGAAGACCTTTATTTCAAAGCAAGGGGGCATCGAGGGGACCTTCTTTCAAAGCAAGTGCATCGAGAAGACCTTCTTTCTAAAGGCAAAGGGGGCATCCCCGGGCGGGGACCTTCTGTCAAAGGGGGGCAAAGGGGCATTCGGAGGGGACCTTCTTCAAAAGGCAAGGGGCATCGGGAGAGCGGGACCTTCTTCTAAAGGGCCAAGGGGCACGAGGGACCTTTCTTTCAAAACAGCAAGGGGGCAAATCCGAGGGGGACCTTCTTTCTAAAGGGGGCAAAGGGCCATTCGAGGGGACCTTTCTTTTCAAAGCAATAGGGGCATCGAGAGGGACTTTGTCAAAGGCAACCGTGCATCCGATTTGGGGGGACCTTTCTTTCAAAGCAAGGGCATTCGAAGGGACCTTCTTCAAAGCAAGGGACATCGAGGGGGACCTTCTTCAGGGGCAAGGGCATTAGAGGGGACCTTTCTTTTTCAAAGCAAAGGGGCATCGGGGGAAGGGACCTTTCTGTCAAAGCAAGGGCATCGAGGGGACCTTCTTTGCAAAGCTAAAGGGCATCGAGGGGAGTGACCTGTCTTTCAAAGCAACCGGGGCATCGAATGGGAACCCTTCATTTCCAAAGCAAGGGCGGGCAAAAATTCGAAGGGACTTCTTTCAAAGCAAGGGCATTCGGGGGGGGGGGGGGGGGGGGGGGACCTTTTCTTTCAAGGCAAGGGGTGCATCGAGGGGTAACCCTTCTTTCAAAAGCAAGGGCCATCGAAGGGGACCTTCTGTCAAAGCAAGGGCATCGAGGGGACCTTCTTTCAGGCAAGGGCATCGGAGGGACCTTCTTTCAAAGCAAGGGCTCGAAAGGGACCTTCAATCACGGGCAAGGCTCGAGGGGAACCTTCTTTCAAGGCAAGGGGCATCGAGGGGACCCTCTTTCCAAGCTGGGCATTTCGAAAGGGCCTTCTGTCAAAGGGCAATCACGAAAGGGGACCTTTCTTTGTCAAATGCAAAGGGCATCGAGGGGACCCTTTCTTTCAAAGGCAAGGGGGCATCGAATGGGGGGACCTTTTTCTTTGCAAAGGCAAGGGCATCGAAGGGGACTTTCTTTCAATGCACGGGCAAATTATCGGCGGGGAACCTTCTTTCAAAGGGGGAAGGGGGCCATTGGGGGGGCTTTTTTCAAAGGCAACGGGGGAGGGCAGCAAGGGGACTTTCTTTCAAAGGACGGGAGCATCGTGGGGGCCTTCTTTCCAAAGGCAAGGGGGCAAAAGCGGGGAGGAGACTTTCTTTCAAAGCAAGGGGCATCAAGGGGGATCTTTCTTTCAAATGCAAGGGGGCAAGCTAGGGGACTTTCTTTCAAAGCAAGGGGGCATAAACAGGGCAGGGACCTGCTTTTCTAAGCAAAAGGGAACTTTCTTTCTTTCAAAGCCCCCAAGGGGGCATCTCAGGGGACCTTCTTTCAAAGGCAAGGGTGACATCACAGGGGGACCTTCTTTCCAAAGCAAGGTTGGGGGCAGCAAGGGGACTTTCTTTCAAAGGCAAAGGGTGCATGAGGGGGACCTATCTTTTCGAACAAGGGGGCATCCGAGGGGGACCTTCTTTCAAAGGCAAGGGGGCAAGGGGCAATGGGGAACTTTCTACAAACAAGGGGGCATCGAGGGGACCTTCTTTCAAAGCAAGGGGGCATCGAGGGGGACCTTCTTTCAAAGCAAGGGGGCATCGAGGGGACCTTTCTTTTCAAAGCCAAAAGGGGGCAATCGGAGGGGACCTTCTTTCAAAGCACGGGGGCATCGAGGGGGTGGACCTTTCTTTCAAAGCAAGGGGGCATCGAGGGGACCTTCGGTTCCAAGCCTTAAGGGACTTTCTTCAAAGCAAGGGGGTGGCCATCCGGAGGGAACCTTCTTTCAAAACAACAGGGGACCTTTCTTTCAAAGCAAGGGGGCCATCGAGGGGGAAACCTTCTTTCAAAGCAAGGGGGCACGAGGGGACCTGCTTTCAAAAGCAAGGGCTGGCATCGGAAGGGGAACGACCTTCTTTCTAAAGCAAGGGTGGCATTGCGAGGGGAGACCTTCTTGTCCAAAGCAAAGGGGCATCGACGGGACCTTGTTCCAAAGCCAAGGGACTTTCTTTCAAAGCAAGGGGGCATCGAGGAGGGACCTTCTTTCCAAACCAAGGGGACTTTCTTTCAAAGCAAGGGGGCATCGAGGGGAGGGGACCTTCTTTCAAAGCAAGGGGGCATCGAGGGGGACCTTCTTTCAAAGCAAGGGGGCATCGAGGGGACCTTCTTTCAAAGCCTGGGGCAGGGCAAGGGGACTTTCTTTCAAAAGCAAGGGGGCATCGGGGGGACCCTTCTTTCAAAGCAATGGTGCATCGGAGGGACCTTCATTTCAAAGCAAGGGTGTGGGGCGCGAAGGGGACCTTTCTTTCAAAGCAAGGGGGCATTCGAGGGGGACCATTCTTTCAAAGGCAAGGGGGCATCGAGGGGGACCTTTCTTTCAAAGCAAGGGGCATCGAAGGGAAGTTCCTTGTCAAAGCAAGGGGGCCAATTCGAGGGAAGACCATTCTTTCAAAGGCAACGGGGGCAATCGGGAGCCTTCTTTTTCAAAGCCAAGGGAGGGCATCAAGGGAATGGGACCTTTCATTTCAAAGCAAAGGGTGCATCGATGGGAAAACCTTCTTTCAAAGCAAAGGGGCATCGAGGGGACCTTCTTTCAAAGCAAGGGGGCATCAAGGGCAGGGCAAAGGGGTTCTTTGTTTCAAAGGCAGGGGGCATCGAGGGGGACCATTCTTTGTCAAAGCAAGGGTTGATCGGGATGGGACCTTTCTTTCAAAGGCAAGGGGGCATCGAGGGGACCTTTTTCTTTCAAAGCAAAGGGCGGGTCCCCGAAAACAAAATCGAGGGGGGACCTTTCTTTCCAAATGCAATAAAGGGGTGACATCGAGGGGGGACCTTTCTTTTCAAAGGAAAGGGGGCATTCGAGGGGGGAAGACCTTTTTTCTTTCAAATGCAAGAAGGGGGCATCGAAGGGGAAGCCTTTCTTTCAAAGCAACGGGGGCATCCGGGGGGAGAACCTTCTTTCAAAGCAAGGGGGTTTCATCCCCCCCCCCCCCCCCCCCCCCCCCCGATTTGGGACCTTTTTTCCCCCCCCCCAAAAAAAAATTTCAAAGCCCCCCCCAAGGGGGGGGGGTGCCATCGAGGAAGACATTTCTTTCAAAGCAACAAGGGGGCATCGAAGGGGGGAATTCTTTCTTTGCAAAGGGGGCCCGGGGGTCGAGGGGGGACCTTCTTTCAAGGGGCAAGGGGCATTTCGAGGGGGACCTTCTTTCAAAGCAAGGGGGCATCCGAGATGACCTTCTTCAAAGGGGAAAGGGGGCCATCGAGGGGGACCTTTCTTCAAGAAAGGGGGAATCGAAAGGGGACCTTTTGCTTTCAAAAGCCCAAAGGGGGTGCATCGAGGGGGAACCTTCTTTCAAAGCAAGGGACAATCAGCAAGGGGGACCTTGTTTCCTTTAAAGCTAAGGGGGCAGCGAGGGGAGGACCTTTCTTTCAAGCAAAGGGGGCATCGCGACGGGGGACCATTCTTTCAAAGCAAGGGGGCCATCGAAGGGACCTTCTTTCAAAGGGCAATGGGCGGCATCGAGGGGGACCTGACCTTCTTTCAAAAAAAAAAAAACAAGGGGGCAATCGGGGGAAGGGGGGAGGACCGACTGGCGGAGGGAGGAGGGGACGGAGGTTGGGGGGTTTGAGGGCGAAGTAGGGACCGACCGGGGGGTGCGGAGGGGGCGGGGGGGGGACCTACTTTCGGGGGGAAACCGGCGAAGGGGAAAACGGGCGGGGAATCGGGGACCTTCCTTTCAATCAAAGCAAGGGGGCAATCGAAGGGGGACCCCTTCTTTCAAAGGCAAGGGTGGGCATCGAGGGGAAACCTTTTTCTTTCAAAGCAAAGGGGGACAATCGAGTGGCGAGACCTTTCTTTTCAAAGCATAGGGGGACATCGCGGGGGACCTTCTTCCAAAGGCAACGGGGGCATCGAGGGGACCTTTCTTTCAAAGCAAGGGAGGGGCAATCGAGGGGAGTTCCTTTCTTTGCAAAGGGGGCGCAAAGGGGACTTTCTTTTTCAAAGCAAGGGGGCATCGAGGGGGACCTTGACCTTTCCAAAGCAATGGGGGCATCGATGGGGGGGAACCTTCTTTTCAAAGCAAGGGGGCATTCGAGGGGGACCTTTTTTTCTTTAAAAGCCAAGGGGCATCGAGCATGGGACCTTTCTTTCAAAGCAAAGGGGGCATCGGGGGGGAGGGGACCTTCTTTCAAAAGCAAGTGGGCGAATCGAAGGAAGACTTCTTTCAAAGCAAGGGGGGTAAGGCGAGGGGGACCTTTCCTTTATCGAAAGCCAAGGGGGCATTTCGAGGGGACCATCTTTCAAAAGCCAAAGGGGGGCATCGAGGGGAAGACCTTTCTTTCCAAAGCAAAAGGGGGCATCAAGGGGGACCTTCTTTCAAAGCAAAGGGGACCTTTCCTTTAAAGTCAAGGGGGCCATCGAGGGGAAGACCTTCTTTCAAAGCAAGGGGGGCATCCGAGGGGGCACCTTCTTTCAAAGCAAGGGGGCGATCAGCAAGGGGGACCTTTCTTTCAAAGCAAGGGGTGGCATCGACGAATGACCTTTCTTTCAAAGCAAAGGGGGCATCGAGGGGGACCTTTCTTTCAAATGCAATGGGGCAGCCAAGGGGACTTTCTTTGCAAAGCAAGGGGGCAAATCGAGGGGAGGGCCCTTTCTTTCAAAGCAAGGGTGCTCGAAAGGGTACCTTTCTTTCAAAGGCTAAGGGGGCATCGGGGGAGGGGACCTTTTCTTTATCAAAGCAAGGGGCATCGAGGGGACCTTTCTTTCAAAAAGCCAAGGGGGCATCGAGGGGGACCTTTCTTTCAAAGCAAAGGGGGCATCGGGAGGGGGAGGGTTCTTTCAAAGCAAGGGTATCCTTAGGGGACCTTTCCTTTTAAAGCAAAGGGGGGTATCGGAGAGGAGACCGTTCTTTCAAAGCAATAGGGGGCATCATCGGGGAGTCAACTTATACTTTCCCAAAACAAGCAAGGGCGGGTCGAGGGGACCTTCTTTCAAAGCAAGTGGCAATCTAGAAGGACTTCCTTTTTCAAGCAAAGGGGCAATCGAGGGGAACCCTTCTTTTCAAAAGCAAGGGGCATCGAAGGGGGACCTTGCTTCAAAGCCAAGGGGGCAATTCGAGGGGACATTCCTTTCTTTCAAAGCAAGTGGGCAATAGAGGGGGGTACTTCTTTCAAATAAAGGGTATCAAGGGGACCTTCTTTGATTAGCCAAGGGGCATCGGGGGAGGGGTACCTTCTTTCAAAGGCAAGGGGGTTATCGGGGGAGGGGACCTTCTTTCAAAGCAAGGGCGGGGGAATCCGAGGGGACCTTCCTTTTCCAAAGCAAAGGGCATCCAAAAAGGGGAATTCTTTCAAAGCAAGGGCATCGGAAGGGGACCTTCTTTCAAATAAGGGGCAATTGGGGGAAGGAGGGCCTTTTCTTTCAAAGCCAAGGAGGGCAGAGCTTTTAGGGGAATTTCTTTTCAAAGCTAAGGGGGCATCGCGGGGGAAACCTTCTTTTCCAAAGCAAGGGGGCAAGGGTGAGGGCACTTTACTTTAAAAGGGGCAAGGGGCATCAGGGGATCCATTCTTTCAAAGCAAGGGGGTCATCGAAGGGGAACCTTTCTTTCAAAGCAAGGGGGCCAATGCAGGGGAGCTTCTTTTCTAAGGCAAGGGGACCTTTCTTTCAAAGCAATGGGGCATTGCGAGGTGGGGACCTTCTTTCAAAAGCAAGGGGGAGGGAATCGCAAGGGGACCTTCTTTCAAAGCAACGGGGGTGGCCATCAAGCAAGGGGTACCTTTTTTCTTTCAAAGCAAAGGGGGCATCGAGGGGGAGCCATTCTTTCAAAGCAAGGGGGCATCGAGGGGGACCTTCTTTCAAAGCAAGGGGGCAGCAAGGGGACTTTCTTTCAAAGCAAGGGGGCATCGGTGGGGGGGACTTCCCTTTTCAAAGCAAGGGGGCATCGGGACAACTTCTTTCAAAAGGGGGGGGGGGGGGCAAGGGGGCATCAAGGGGGACCTTCTTTCTTCAAAAGCAAGGGGGTGGCAAGGGGCGAAGGGACTTTTCCTTTTCAAAGCAAGGGGGCGGCCATCGCAGGGGACTTGACCTTTCAAAGCAAGGGGAGGGGAATCGCATGGGGTGGACCTTGCTTTCAAAGCAAGGGGGGCAATCGGAGGGGGACCTTTCTTTCAAAGCAAAGGGGGCATTTCCCCCCCCGAAGGGATGGACCTTCTTTCAAAGCGAAGGGGGTGGGTAGGGGGCATCGAGGGGGACCTTCTTTCAAAAGCAAGGGGGAAATCAGCAAGGGGACCTTCTTTCAAAAAAGCAAGTGGGGCATCGAGGGGGACCCTTTTCTTTCAAAGCAAGGGTGCATCGAGGGCGACCTTTTCCTTTCAAAGCCAAGGGGGTCATCAGGGGATCCCTTCTTTCAAATGCAAGGGGGGCAGCTAGGGGACCTTTCTTTCTTTTCAAAGCAAGGGGGCATCGACAGGGTGGACCTTTGCTTTTTCAAAGCAAGGGGGCATCGAGGGGGTTTAACCCTTCTTTCAAAAGCAAGGGGGTGACTTTCGTTTCAAAGGGGGGGCAAGGGCCATTCATTGAAAGGGCAAGGGGACCTTCTTCTCAAACAAAGGGGACCTTTCTTTCAAACGCCTAAGGGGGCATCGAAGGGGTGGGTACCTTCTTTCAAAGGCAAAGGGGGCATCGAGGGGGACCTTCTTTCCGAAAGCAAGGGGGCATCGAGGGGTGGGGGGGAAGGGGGGACCTTCGGTTTCAAAAGCAAGGGGGGCAGCAAGGGGGACTTTCTTTACAAAGCAAGGGGCAATCGAGGTGGGGGGACCTTCTTTCAAAAGCAAGTGGGGCATCGAGGGCGGAAGACCTTCTTTCAAAGCCAAGGGGGACATCGAGGGGTGGGACCATTTCTTTCAAAAGCAAGGGGGCATCGAGGGGGACCCGTTCTTTCAAAGCCAGGGGCATCGGTGGGGGACTTTGTCTTTCAAAGGCAATGGGGGCATCGAGGGAAGACCTTCTTTCCAAAGCAAGGGGGCATCTTTTAGAAGACCTTTTTCAAAAGCAAGAGCGGCAAGGGCATCGAGGGAAAGACCTTCTTTCAAAGGCAAGGGGCAGCTTTGGGGACTTTCAATTTGCAAAGGGCAAGTGCGTCGAGGGGGAAGACCATTGCTTTCAAAGCAAGGGGGTGCATCGGGGGGAGGAAGACCTTCTTTAAAAGCAAAAGGGGCACGATGGGGAACTTCGGGGGGACCTTTTTTCAAAGCAAGGGGTCAAGCAAGGGGGACTTTCTTTCTTTCAAAGCAAAGGGGGGCCATCGTGGGGGACCTTCTTTCAAACGCAAGTGCATCGGAAAGAAGACCTTCTTTCAAAGCAAGGGGGCAGCGGAGGGGATGTTTCTTTCGTAAAGCAAGGGGGCATTCGAGGGGGACCTTCTTTTACAAAAGCCCCCCAAAAGGGGGGGCATCTAGGAGGGGGACTTTTCTTTCAAAGCAAGGGGGCAATCGAGAAGACCTTGATTTCAAAGCAACGGGGGTGGCATCGAGAAGAACCTTCGTTTCAAAGCAAGGGGGGGCATCGAGGTGACCATTTCTTTCTTTGCAAAGTTGCACGAGGGAAGACCTTCTTTCTAAGCAAAGGGGCAGGAGGGGACCTTTTCCTTTCAAAGCCAAAGGGCATCGAGGGGACCATTCTTTTTCAAAGCAAGGGGGAATCGAGAGGGACCTTCTTTCTAAGCAAAGGGTCAATCGAGGGGACCTTCTTTCCAAAAGCAAGGGGGCATCGAGGGGGACCTTTCTTTCTAAAGCAAGGGGGCCATTCGAGGGGGGACCTTTTTTCCTTTAAAAGCAAAGGGCAAATCGAGGGACCTTCTTTCAAAGCTAGGGCATCGAGAAGGGACCTTCTTTCCAAAGCAAACGGGGGCATCGAGGGGACCTTTTCTTTTCAAAGCTGGGAAGGGCAATCCCCGCCAGGGGGACCACCTTTCTTTCAAAAGGCCAAGGGGGCCATCGAGGGTGACTTTCTTTCCAAAGGCAAGGGTGGCCATCGAGGGGAAGTTCCTTTCTTTGCAAATCAATCGAAAGGGGGAATTCTGTCAAAGCAAAGGGCAATCGACCTTGGGACCTTTCAAGGGCGTACGGGGGTGGAATCGAGGGGAACCTTCTTTCAAAGCAAGGGGGCATCTAAGGGGACCTTCTTTCAAACAAGCAAGGCATCGCGGGGACCTCTTTAAGGCAAGGGGCAATCGAGGGGACCTTCTTTAAAAGCAAAGGGCAAATCGGGGGACCTTCTGTCAAAGGGGCAAGAGGCCACGAGGGGACCTTCTTTGTCAAAGCAAGGGGCATTCCCCGAGGGGTGGACCTTCTTTCAAAGGGCAAAAGGGGGGGGGAGAATCGAGGGGGAACCTTTCTTTCAAAGCAAGGGGGCATCGGAATGGGGACCTTTCTTTGTTCAAAGCAAAGGGGCATCCGAGGGGACCTTCTTTCAAAGGAAGGGGGCATTGAGGGGGGCTTCTTTCAAAGCAAGAGGGCAGCAAGGGGACTTTCTTTCAAAGCAAGGGGGCATCGCGGGGGACCTTCTTTCAAAGCAAGGGGGCAGCGAGGGGGAGACCCCCCTTTCTTCAAAGCAAAAAAAAAAAAAAAGGGGGCAATCAAGGTGAAATCTTTCCTTTTCAAAAGCTAAGGGGGCTGCCGAGGGGACCTTTCTTTCAAAGCAACGGGGCATCGCAGGGGACCTGGCTTTTAAGCCAAAAGGGGACTTTCTTTCCAAATGCAAGGGGGCAATCGCAGGGGACCTTCTTTCAAAGGCAAGGGGGACAATCGCATGGGGCGACCTTCTTCAAAGTTCAAAGGGGGGCAAGGGCAAGGGGCCTTTCTTCAAAGCAAAGGGCATTCTAGGGGGACCTTCTTTCGGAAAGCAAGGGGTGCATCGAAGGGGAACCTTCTTTTTAAAGCCAAGGGGGCAGGGCAAGGGGACCTTTTTACAAAGCAAGGGGGCATGGCCTGGGGGACCTTCTTTCAAAGCAAAGGGGGACATCGAAGGGCGACCTTCTTTCAAAAGCAAGGGGGCAATCGAGGGACCTTCTTTCAAGGCAAAGGGGGCATCGAAGGGGGGAACCTTCTTTCAAAGCAAGGGGGCATCGAGGGGGACCTTCTTTCAAAGCAAGGGGGCATCCAAAGTGGACTTTCTTTCAAAGGTAAGGGGCATCGAAAGGGGACCCTTCTTCCAAAGCAAGGGACTTCTTTCAAAGCAAGGGGGCATCGAAGGGGAAGAACCTTCTTTTCAAACCAAAGGGGACTTTCTTTCAAAGCAAGGGGGCATCGAGGGGGACCTTCTTTCAAAGCAAGGGGGCATCGAGGGGGACCTTCTTTCAAAGCAAGGGGGCAGGGCAAGGGACTCTTTTCAAAGCGAAGGGGCAACCGGGGGGAAACCTTTCTTTCCTCAAAGGCAATGGGGGCATTCGAGGGTGGACCTTCTTTCAAAGCAAGGGGGCAGGCGAGGCGGACTTTTCTTCAAAAGGCAAGGGCGGCATTTGAGGGGGGACCTTTCTTCAAAGTCAAGGGGCATCGCGGGGGACCCTTTGCTTTAAAAAGCAAAGGGGGCATGGGAGAAGAACCTCTTTCAAAGCAAGGGGGCATCGGAGAAGACCCTTTCCTTTCAAAGCAAGGGGGCATCGAGGGGTTACTTCTTTCAAAGCAAGCAAAGGGGCAGCGAAGGGACTTTCTTTGCAAAGGCAAGGGGTGCAATCGCCGAAGGGGTACCTTCTTTTCAAAGCAAAGGGGACATCGCAGGGGGACCATTCTTTCAAAGCTAAGGGGGCCAGCAAAGGGGACCTTTCTTTCAAAGCTAAAGGGGGCAATCGAGGGGGAGGGACCCTTCTTTCAAAGCAAGGGGGTGCATCGAGGGGGGGGGGGGGGGGAAGGGGAACCTTCTTTCAAAGCAAGGGGGGTAGGCGAGGGGATTTTCTTTAAAAGGGGAAGGGGGCATTTCGGAGGGGACCTTTCTTTCAAATAGCAAGGGGGGCATCGAGGGGGACCTTTCTTTCAAAGCAAGGGGGGCATCGAGAAGACCTTTCAAAGAAAGGGGGGCATCGAGAAGACCCTTCTTTCAAATCAAAGGGGGCATCGAGGGGAACCCTTCTTTCAAAGCAAGGGGGCCGAGGGACATTCTTCAAAGGCCAAGGGGTGCACCGAGAAGACCTTCTTTCAAAGCAAAGGGGCAATCGGGTGGGGACCTTCTTTTCAAAGCAAGGGGGCATCGAGGGGGACCTTTCTTTCAAAGACAAGGGGGCATCGAGGGGGACCTTCTTTGCAAAAGCAAGGGGGCATCCCCGAGAGACCTTTCTTTTCAAAGCAAGGGGGCGGGGCATCAAGGGGGACCTTCTTTCAACGGAAAGGGGGAATCAAGGGGACCTTCTTTCAAAGAAGGGGGGGCCCCCCCCCCCCCAAATTTCCGGGAAGGGGTTGGGGGGGACCTTCTTTCAAGAGCAAGGGGGCAGCAAGGGGACTTCCTTTTAAGCTAAGGGGGCATCCGAGTTTTGGGGACCTTTCTTTTCAAAGCAAGGGGGCATCGGACGGGGGACCATTCTTTCAAAGCAAGGTGGGCGGCAATCGGAAGGGGGAGACCTTCTTTCAAAGCAAGGGGGCATCGAATGGGGAACCTTTCTTTCAAAAGCAAAGGGGGTGGCAATCGGGGGGGAGGAGGGACCTTCTTTTCAAAGCAAGGGGGAATCGAAGGGACCTCTTCAAAGCAAGGGGGCATCGAAGAAGTGGGACCTTCTTTCAAAGCAAGGGGGCAGCGAGGGGTGAGTTCCTTTTCCAAAGCAAGGGGCATCCGAGGGGGAACCTTCCTTTTTTTCCAAGCAAAGGGGGACATCGAGGGGTACCTTGTCTTTCAAAGCAAGGGGGTGGGCATCGAAGCGGGGACCTTCTTTCAAAGCAAGGGGGTAGCAAGGGGACTTCCTTTTAAGCAAGGGGGCATCGAGATTTGAACCCTTTTCAAGTCAAAGGGGGTTCTTTTTTGGGGGCATCGATGGGGAACCTTCTTTCAAAGGCAAGGGGGAGCATCGAGGGGGACCTCTTTCAAAGGGGGCTTTATTTTATGTTGTGGTGCAATCAGGGGATGACCTTCTTTCAAATTATTATTTGCCAAGGGGCATCGCGGGGGACCTTCTTTCAAAGCAAGGGGAATCGAAGGGAACCTTCTTTCAAAGCAAGGGGCATCGCGGGGGACTTCTTTCAAAGCAAGGGGCAATCGAGGGGACCCATTTCTTTCAAAGCAAAGGGGGCATCGAGGGGAAGACCTTCTTTCAAAGCAGGGGCACAAGGGGACCTTTCTTTCAAACAGCAAAGGGGTGCCATCGGGCGGGGACCTTATTTCAAAAGGGGCAAGGCCATTCGAGGAAGACCTTTCTTTCAAAGCAAGGGGGCAGCGAGGGGACTTTCTTTCAAAGCAAGGGGGCATCGAGGGGGACCTTCTTTCAAAGCAAGGGGCCATTCGAGGGGACTTTGTCTTTCAAAGCAAGGGGGGCATCGAGAAGAAGACCTTCTTTCAAAAGCAAGGGGCATTTTCGAGAAGACCACCTTTCTTTCAAAGCAAGGGGGCTCGACAACTTCTTTCAAACAAGGGCCGGTCAGGGGGCAAAGGGGCCAGCAAGGGGACTTCTTTCAAAAGCAAGGGGGTGCATCGAGGAAGGACCTTTCTTTCAATAGCAACGGGTGCATCGAAAAAGAAGACCTTCTTTCAAAGCAAAGGGCATCGGCGGGGAACCTTCTTCAAAGGCAAAGGAGAGGCCAGCACAGGAGGGACTTTTCTTTCAAAGCAAGGGGGCATCGAGGGGGACCTTCTTTCAAAGCAAGTGCATCGAGAAGACCTTCTTTCAAAGCAAGGGGGCAGCGAGGGGATTTTCTTTCAAAGCAAGGGGGCATCGAGGGGGACCTTCTTTCAAAGCCAAAAGGGGGCATTCGAGGAGGACTTTTCTTTTTTCCCCAAAGCAAAAGGGGGCATCGAGAAGACCTTCTTTCAAAGAAAGGGGGCATCGAGAAGACCTTCTTTCAAAGCAAGGGGGCATCGAGGGGACCTTCTTTCAAAAGAGCAAGGGGGTGCATCGAGAAGGACCATTCCTTCTAAAGCAAGGGGCATCGAGGGGACTTCTTTCAAGCAAAGGGGCATCCGAGGGGTGACCTTCTTTCAAAGCAAGGGGGCAATCGAGGGGGAGGACCCTTTTCTTAAAAGCCGAAGGGCAAATTTTCCCAAAATCGAGGGGACCTTCTTTAAAGGGCAAGGGCATCGGGGGGACCTTCTTCTAAGGAAAGGTGCATCCGAGGGACCTTCTTTCAAAGCTAGGGCAAATCGAGAGGGCCCCTTCTTCAACAAAGGGCCAACGCGCATCGAGGGGACTTCTTTCAAAGGGCCAAGGCCATCGAAGGGGACCTTTTCTTTCAAAGCAAGGGCATCGGAGGGGACCTTCTTCAATGGCTAAGGGCATTCGAGGCCGACCTTCTTTCAAAGCAAGGGCATCGAAGGGACCTTCTTTCAAAGCAAGGGCATCGAGGACACTTCTTTCAAAGCAAGGGGGCATCAAGGGGGATCTTCTTTCAAAGCAAGGGGGCAGCGAGGGGACTTTCTTTCAAAGCAAGGGGGCATCGCAGAAAGCTCTTTCTAAAGAAAGGGGACTTTCTTTCAAAGGCAAGTGGGCAATTGCAAGGGGGGACCTCTTCAAAAAAGGCAGGGACAAAATTTCAAACAAGGGGAACTTCTTTGTTTTTCAAAGCAAGGGGGCAGGGGCAAATTTTTGCAAGGGGGACTTATTTCAAAGCAGGGGACATCACCAAAAGGGGAACCTTTCTTTCAAAGCAAGGGGCAGTTTAAAGGGGAAATTTCTTTCAAGCAAGGGGTGGGCCCAAATTTTTGCAAGGGACCTTCTTTCAAAGGGGCAAGGGGAAATTCAAACAAGGGGGTGGGACCTTCTTTCAAAGGCAAGGGGGTGGCCAAAGCAATGGGACTTTCTTTCAAAGCCAAAGGGGGGGGCATCGGGGGGGAGGGGGACCTTCTTTCAAAGCAAAATGGGGGAACATCGAGGGGGGACCTTCTTCAAAGCAAGGGGGCAAGCAAGGTGGAATTTCTTTTCTTTAAAAGCAAGGGGGGCATCGAGGGGGACCTTTCTTTTCAAAGCAAGGGGGTGGCATCACGAGGGGGCGACCTTCTTTCAAACGCAAAGGGTGCGCATCGAGGGGACCTTCTTTTCAAAAGCAAGGGGGGCAATCGAGGGGACCATTCTTTTCAAAAGCAAGGGGGCATCGAGGGGAACTTTCTTTCAAAGCAAGGGGGCATCGAGGGGACCTCTTTCAAAAGCAAGGGACTTTCTTTTCCCCCCAAAAAAAAAAAAAAAGCAAAAAAAAACGGGGGGCCATCGAGGGAGGACCTTTCTTTCAAAAGCAACGGGGACTTTCTTTCAAATGCAAGGGGCGGGGCATCGAGGGGGACCTTCTTTCAAAGCAAGGGGGCATCGAGGGGGACCTTCTTTCAAAGCAAGGGGGCATCGAGGGGGACCTTCTTTCAAAGCAAGGGGGCAGCAAGGGGACTTTCTTTCAAAGCAAGGGGGCATCGAGGGGGACCTTCTTTCAAAGCAAGGGGGCATCGAGGGGGACTTTCTTTCAAAGCAAGGGGGCATCGAGAAGACCTTCTTTCAAAGCAAGGGGGCATCGAGCACTTCTTTCAAAGCAAGGGGGCAGCAAGGGGACTTTCTTTCAAAGCAAGTGCATCGAGAAGACCTTCTTTCAAAGCAAAGGGGCATCGAGGGGACCTTCTTTCAAAGCAAGGGGGCATCGGGGGAGGGACTTACTTTTCAAAAGCAAGGGGCATTCGAGGGGGGACATTCTTTCAAAAAAGCAAAGTGCATCAGAAGGACCCCTTCTTTCAAAGCAAGGGGGCCAGCGAGGGGCGATTTTCTTTCAAAGCAAGGGGGCATCTGAGGGGGACCCTTCTTTCTAAAGCAATGGGGGACATCGAGAAGACCTTTTTCTTTCAAAGCAAGGGGCATCGAGCAAGACCTCTTTTCAAAGCAAGGGGGCATCGAGAAGACCTTCTTTCAAAGCAAGGGGCATCGAGAACTTCTTTCAAAGCAAGGGGGCATCGAGGGGACCTTCTTTCAAAGCAAGTGCATCGAGAAGACCTTCTTTCAAAGCAAAGGGGCATCGAGGAAGGACCTTCTTTCAAAAGCAAAGGGGTGGCCAATCGGAGGGGGACCTTCTTTCAAAAGCAAGGGGGCATCGAGGGGGACCTTCTTTCAAAGCAAGGGGGCATCGAGATGACCTTCTTTCAAAGCAAGGGGGCATCGAGGGGGACCTTCTTTCAAAGCAAGGGGGAATCGAGGGGACCTTCTTTGTCAAAGCAAGGGGGCATCGAGGGGGACTTCTTTCAAAGCAAGGGGGCATCGAGAAGACCTTCTTTCAAAGCAAGGGGGCAGCAAGGGGACTTTCCTTTTAAGCAAGGGGGCACGGGGGGGAGGGGACTTCTTTCAAAGCAATTGGGGGCATTTTCCCCCCCCGAAAGGGGGACCTTCTTTCAAAGGGGGCAAGGGGGGCTCGAGGGGGACCTTCTTGTCAAAGCAAGGGGCATCGAGGGGGGACCTCTCTGTCAAAGCAAGGGGGCATTCGAGAAGACCTTTCTTTCAAAGCAAGGGAGGGTGCAGCAAAAAACAAAGGGGAGTTTCCTTTTAAGCAAGGGGGCATCCGAGGGGGGACCTTTTCTTTCAAAGCAAGGGGGCAATCGAAGGGGGACCTTCTTTCAAAAGCAAGGGGGCAATCGAGGGGGGACCTTCTTTTCAAAGCAAGGGGGCATCGAGGGGGATGGACCTTCTTTCAAAGCAAGGGGGCATCGAGGGGGACCTTCTTTCAAAGCAAGGGGGCATCGAGGGGACCTTTCCTTTTCAAAGAAAAGGGGGCAAATCGCAGGGGGTACCTTCTTTCAAAGCAAGGGGGCCATTCGATTTGGACCTTCTTCAAAGCAAAGGGGGCATCAAGGGGGTACTTTCCTTTTAAGCAAAGGGGGCAATCGATAGGGACCTTCTTTCAAAGAAGGGGGGCACCAAGGGGGTTACCTTCTTTCAAGCAAAGTGGGCAATCGGGAGGGGACTTTTACAAAGCAAGGGGGGCAAATCGAGATGACCTTCTTTCAAAGCAAGGGGGCATCGAGGGGGACCTTCTTTCAAAGCAAGGGGGAATCAAGGGGACCTTCTTTCAAAGCAAGGGAGCATCGAGGGGGACCTTCTTTCAAAGCAAGGGGGCATCGAGAAGACCTTCTTTCAAAGCACAGGGGCATCAAGGGGGACCTTCTTTCAAAGCAAGGGGGCAGCAAGGGGACTTTCCTTTTAAGCAAGGGGCCATCGAGGGGACCTTCTTTCAAAGCAAGGGGGCATCGAGGGGGAACCGGTTCTTTCAAAGCAAACGGGGGCGGCATCGAGATGACCTTCTTTTCAAACGCAAACGTTGGCATCGAGGGGGGACCCTTCTTTCAAAGCAAGGGGGGCAGCTAAGGGGACTTAACTTGCAAAAGCAAGGGGGCATCGATCCGGGAAGGCGGAAATGGGAAACTCTCATCGGCCTCCAATCTCATCGCCAGCCAACTCATCACCGCCAACTCATCTCCGGCCCAACTTATCCCCGGCCCAACTTATCTCCGGCCCAGCTCATCTCCAGCCCAACTTATAACCCGGCCCAACTCATCACCGGTCCAACACACACACACACACACACACACACACACACACACACACACACCACACGCTGCAAGGCAGTGTAAATAAAACGAAACAACAGTTACTCAATTACCAAGATTAGTGCCTCTCTGCCAAATCCAGTTGACCTAAATCATTTAGCAATCCCTGATGAATATTCGACCTACGAAACACAACCACACCAAGGAAGATTTTTATTAAAAGGACAGTGGTCCCAGTTAAGATAGAATTTTGCTGTTTGGAAGGAGAAGTTGGTATTATTATTATTGGTAAAGTAGGCTACTCGTATTATTAAGTGATTTTCCCCCAAAAGAAACGAAATCTTTACAAAAACCAACAGTAAACCCGAAATCGGTTGTATGTGATTTTGAAATTGCAGCATTTTTGGCAATCAAGGAAAATTTTCCACAAGTCGAACTAAAAGGGTGAAGGCTTCCTTCTTTCACCTTAGCCAAAACATGCAAAAACACATTGCGGCTTTGGGTCTAAGTTCTCGCTATAATAACGATAGCCAGTTTTCTTTACAAGTAAAGATGATACTGGCGCTTGCATTTGTACCTGTCAGTCATATTGATTCATATATTGACGTCTTAGCTGATGAATTATCCCCAGAGCATGTGCCAATCTTGAACTGGCTTGAAGACAATTATATAGGTCGGTTAAACAGACGTGGAAATAGCAGACGTGCACCACTCTTTCCACTGGAAATGTGGAATTTGTATTTTCGAACTTTGAATCATGAAGATAAACAAACAAACCATGTAGAAGGAGCGAACAGAAGATTACAAAGGAATTAGGAATGGAACACCTACAGTCTGGAAATTCATAAATGCACTTAAAAAAGTTCAGAAAGGTAGAGATTTTTATTTGGAATCACTTATAGCAGGCAGTTCACCACCCGCCAAATTAAAAAAGTACAGGGATACTGATTCCCGCATTCTTAGAATTGTCCAAAATTTTAATGAAAGGACTCCCATTGAATATTTAAGAGGCATTTCTCATAACATAAAATATTTTTTTTTTCTATATTTCATGGATTTTGTCTTTAATTAATATGGTGGTGTTAATTTTTTTTAGTGTCATGAAAGAGTCATACTTGATTCTGAATAAAGGTGTTTTTAATATTTACTGAATTCATTAATCACTACCGGGAATGAGTTGGCCCAGGGATGAGTTGGGCCGGCGAATGAGTTGGGCGGGGATGAGTTGGGCCGGGGATGAGTAGGCGGCGATTAGTTGGCGGCGATGAGTTGGCGGTGATGAGATGTACCCATTCATCGAGGGGACCTTCTTTCAAAGCAAGGGCATCGAGGGGACCTTCTTTCAAAGCAAGGGCATCGAGGGGACCTTCTTTCAAAGAAAGGGCATCGAGGGGGACCTTCTTTCAAAGCAAGGGTATCGAGGGGACCTTCTTTTAAAGCAAGGGTATCGAGAGGGACCTTCTTTCAAAGCAAGGGCATCATGGGGACCTTCTTTCAAAGCAAGGGCATCGAGGGGACCTTCTTTCAAAGCAAGGGCATCTAGAGGACATTCTTTCAAAGCAAGTGCATCGAGGGGAACTTTCTTTCAAAGCAAGGGTATCAAGGGGACCTTCTTTCAAAGCAAAGGCATCTAGAGGACATTCTTTCAAAGCAAGAGCATCGAGGGGGACCTTCTTTCAAAGCAAAGGTATCAAGGGGACCTTCTTTCATAGCAGGGGCATCGAGGGGTACCTTCTTTCAAAGCAAGGGTATCGAGGGGACCTTCTTTCAAAGCAAGGGCAGCGAGGGGACCTTCTTTCAAAGCAAGGGCAGCGAGGGGACATTCTTTCAAAGCAAGGGGGCATCGAGGGGACCTTCTTTCAAAGGGGCATCATCCGAGGGGACCTTCTTTCAAAGCAAGGGGGCATCGAGGGGACCTTCTTTCAAAGCAAGGGCATATAGGGTGACCTCCTTTCAAAGCAAGGGCATCGAGGGGACCTTCTTCCAAAGCAATGGCATCGAAGGGGGAGGTTCCTTCCTTCCAAAACCAAAAGCGGGCATTCGAGGGGACCTTCTTCAAAAGGGCAACATCGAGGGTGGGACCTTCTTCCAAAACAAGGGCATCGAGGGGACCTTCTTCCAATGCAAGGGCATCGAGGGGCACCTTCTTCCAAAACAAAGGCATCGAGGGGACCTTCTTTCAAAGCAAGGGCGTCGAGGGGACATTCTTTCAAACCAAGGGAATCAAAGGACCTTCTTTCAAAGCAAGGGCATAGATAGGGACCTTCTTTCAAAGCAAGGGCATCGAGAGACTTTCTTTCAAAGCAAGGGCATCGAGGGACCTTCTTTTAAAGCAAGGGCATCGAGGGGACCTTCTTCCAAAGCAAGGGCATTGAGGGGACCTTCTTCCAAAGCAAGGGCATCGAGGAGACCTTCTTTAAAAGCACACGAAGGGCATCGAGGGGACCTTCTTTCAAAGCAAGGGCATTGAGGGGGACCTTCTTTCAAAATAAGGGCATCGAGGGGACCTTCTTTCAAAGCAAGGGTATCGAGGGGACCTTCTTACAAAGCAAGGGCATCGAAGGGACCTTCTTTCAAAGCAAGGGAATCAAAGGACCTTCTTTCAAAGCAACGGCATCCGGGGACCTTCTTTCAAAGCAAGGGCATCGAGGGGACCTTCTTTCAAAGTAAAGGAATCAAAGGACCTTCTTTCAAAGCAAGGGTATCGAGGGGACCTTCTTCCAAAGTAAGGGAATCAAAGGACGTTCTTTCAAAGCAAGGGAATCAAAGGACGTTCTTTCAAGGCAAGGGAATCAAAGGACCATCTTTCAAAGGCAAGGGTGCATCTGAGGGGAACTTCCTTTCAAAGCAAGGGCATCGAGGGGACCTTCTTTCAAAGCAAGGGCAGCGAGGGGACCTTCTTTCAAAGCAAGGGCAGCGAGGGGACATTCTTTCAAAGCAAGGGGGCATCGAGGGGACCTTCTTTCAAAGCAAGGGGCATCGAGGGGACCATTCTTTCAAACGCCAAAAACAAAAAGGGGGGGGGGGGGCCATTCGAGGGGACCTTCTTTCAAAAGCAAAGGGCATATAGGGTTAGGACCCTCCATTTCAAAGCAAAGGGCATCGAGGGGACCTTCTTCCAAAGCAATGGCATCGAAGGGGACCTTCTTCCAAAACAAGGGCATCGAGGGGACCTTCTTTCAAAGCAAGGGCATCGAGGGGGACCTTCTTCCAAAACAAGGGCATCGAGGGGACCTTCTTCCAATGCAAGGGCATCGAGGGGCACCTTCTTCCAAAACAAAGGCATCGAGGGGACCTTCTTTCAAAGCAAGGGCGTCGAGGGGACATTCTTTCAAACCAAGGGAATCAAAGGACCTTCTTTCAAAGCAAGGGCATAGATAGGGACCCTTCTTTCCAAAGCAACAGGGCATCGAGAGACTTTCTTTTCAAAGACAAGGGGCATCGAGGGGGACCTTCTTTTAAAGCAACAGGGCCATTCGAGGGGACCATTCTTCCAAATAAGCAAGGGCATTAAGGGGACCTTCTTCCAAAGCAAAGGGCATCGAGGAGTACCATTCTTTAAAAGCACACGAAGGGCATCGAGGGGACCTTCTTTTTTTCAAAAGCAAGGGGGGGGGCAGTGAGGGGGACCTTCTTTCAAAATAAAGGGCAATCGAGGGGACCCTTCGTTTTTCAAAGCTAAGGGTTTATCGAGGGGACCTTCTTACAAAGCAAGGGCATCGAAGGGACCTTCTTTCAAAGCAAGGGAATCAAAGGACCTTCTTTCAAAGCAACGGCATCCGGGGACCTTCTTTCAAAGCAAGGGCATCGAGGGGACCTTCTTTCAAAGTAAAGGAATCAAAGGACCTTCTTTCAAAGCAAGGGTATCGAGGGGACCTTCTTCCAAAGTAAGGGAATCAAAGGACGTTCTTTCAAAGCAAGGGAATCAAAGGACGTTCTTTCAAGGCAAGGGAATCAAAGGACCATCTTTCAAAGCAAGGGCATCGAGGGGACCTTCTTTCAAAGCAAGGGCATCGAGGGGACCTTCTGTCATAGCAAGGGAATCAAATGACCTTCTTTCAAAGCAAGGGAATCAAAGGACCGTCTTTCAAAGCAAGGGCATCGAGGGGACCTTCTTTCAAAGTAAGGGAATCAAAGGACCTTCTTTCAAAGCAAAGGCCTCGAGGGGACCTTCTTTCAAACCAAGGAAATCAAAGGACCTTCTTCAAAGAAGGGCAATCGAGAGACCATCTCTTCAAAGCAAGGGGCATCGCAGGGGGCACTTCTTTCAAAGCAAGGGTATTCGAAGGACTTCTTTCAAAGCTCAGCAGCAACATCGGAGACCTCTTTCAAACAAAAGTAAACACAGTGCATCGAGGGGACCTCTTCAAAAGCAGGGGTATTTCGAAGACCTTCTTTCAAAGCAAGGGCATCGAGAGGACCTTTATTTCTCAGCAAGTGCATCGACGGGACCTTCTTTCAAAGCAAGGGTATCGAGGGGACCTTCTTTCAAAGCAAGGGTATCGAGGGGACCTTCTTTCAAAGCAAGGGTATCGAGGGGACATTCTTTCAAAGGGAATCAAAGGACCTTCTTTCAAAGCAAGGGTATCGAGGGGACCTTCTTTCAAAGCAAGGGTACCGAGGGTACCTTCTTTCAAAGCAAGGGCATCGAGGGGACCTTCTTTCAAAGCAAGGGGCATCGAGGGGACCTTCTTTCAAAGCAAGGGTATCGAGGGGACCTTCTTTCAAAGCAAGGGTATCGAGGGGAGCTTTTTTCAAAGCAAGGGCATAGAGGGGACCTTCTTTAAAAGCAAGGGCATCGATGGGACCTTCTTTCAAAGCAAGGGCATCGAGGGGACCTTCTTTCAAAGTAAGGGAAACAAAGTACCTTTATTCAAAGCAAGGGCATTGAGGGGACCTTATTTCAAAGCAAGGGTATCGAGGGGATCTTCTTTCAAAGTAAGGGAATCCAAGGACCTTCTTTCAAAGCAAGGGCATCGAGGGGACCTTCTTTCAAAGCAAGGGTATCGAGGGGACCTTCTTACAAAGCAAGGGTATCGAGGGGCCCTTCTTTCAAAGCAAGGGTATCGAGGGGACCTTCTTTCAAAGTAAGGGAATCAAAGTACCTCCTTTCTAAGCAAGGGCATCAAGGGGACCTTCTTTCAAAGTAAGGGAATCAAAGTACCTTCTTTCAAAGCAAGGGTATCAAGGGGACCTTCTTTCAAAGTAAGGGAATCAAAGTACCTTCTTTCAAAGTAAGGGTATTGAGGGGACCTTCTTTCAAATCAAGGGTATCGAGGGGACCTTTATTCAATGTAAGGCAATCAACGTACCTTCTTTCAAAGCAAGGGCATCGAGGGGACCTTCTTTCAAAGCAAGGGTATCAAGGGGACCTTCTTTCAAAGTAAGGGAATCAAAGAACCTTCTTTCAAAGCAAGGGTATCGAGGGGACCTTCTTTCAAAGTAAGGGAATCAAAGTACCTTCTTTCAAAGCAAGGGTATCAAGGGGACCTTCTTTCAAAGTAATGGAATCAAAGTACCTTCTTTCAAAGTAAGGGTATCAAGGGGACCTTCTTTCAAAGTAAGGGAATCAAAGTACCTTCTTTCAAAGTAAGGGTATTGAGGGGACCTTCTTTCAAATCAAGGGTATCGAGGGGACCTTTATTCAAAGCAAGGGTATCGAGGGGACCTTCTTTCAAAGTAAGGGAATCGAGGGGCCCTTCTTTCAAAGCAAGGGTATCGAGGGGACCTTCTTTCAAAGTAAGGGAATCAAAAGTACCTCCTTTCTAAAAGCAAGGGCATCAAGGAACTTCTTTCAAAGTTAAGGGAATCAAAGTACCTCTTTCAAAGCAAAGGGTATCAAGGGGACCCTCTTTCAAAGTAAGGGAATGAAAAAATACCCTTCTTCAAAGGAGGGTATTGAGGTGGGACCTTTTCAAAATCAAGGGTATCGAGGGGGACCTTTAATTCAATGTAAGGCAATTCAAAGTACCTTCTTCAAAGCAAGGGATCGAGGGACCTTCTTTCAAAAGCAAGGGGGTATCAAGGGGGGACCTTCTTTCAAAGTAAGGGAATCAAAGAACCTTCTTTCAAAGCAAGGGTATCGAGGGGACCTTCTTTCAAAGTAAGGGAATCAAAGTACCTTCTTTCAAAGCAAGGGCATCCAAGGACCTTCTTTCAAAGCAAGGGAACCCAAGGACCTTCTTTCAAAGCAAGGGAATCAAAGGACCTTCTTTCAAAGCAAGGGTATCGAGGGTGGAAAACTTTCTTTCAGAAGCAAGGGCATCGGAGGGAAAACCTTCTTTCAAAGTAAGGGAATCAAAGGACCTTCTTTCAAAGCAAGGGTATCGAGGGGACCTTCTTTCAAAGCAAGGGTATCGAGTGGACCTTCTTTCAAAGTAAGGGAATCAAAGGACCTTCTTTCAAAGCAAGGGTATCGAGGGGACCTTCTTTCAAAGTAAGGGAATCAAAGGACCTTCTTTCAAAGCAAGGGTATCGAGGGGACCTTCTTTCAAAGTAAGGGAATCAAAGGACCTTCATTTTCAAAGCCCAAGGGGTAGAGCGAGGGGAACCTTCTTTCAAAGCAAGGGTGTATCGAGTGGTGGACCTTCTTTCAAAGTAACGGGAATCAAAGGACCTTCTTTCAAAGCCAAGGGTTATCCGAGGGGGACCTTCTTTCAAAGTAAGGGAATCAAAGGACCTTCTTTCAAAGCAAGGGCATCGAGGGGGCCTTCTTTTAAATCAAGGGAATAGAAGGACCTTCCTTCAAAGCAAGGGAATCAAAGGACCTTCTTTCAAAGCAAGGGTATCGAGGGGACCTTCTTTCAAACAAGGGTATCGAGGGGACCTTCTTTCAAAGCAAGGGCATCGAGGGGACCTTCTTTCAAAGCAAGGGTATCGAAGGGACCTTCTTTCAAAGCAAGGGTATCGAGGGGACCTTCTTTCAAAGTAAGGGGATCAAAGGACCTTTTTTCAAAGGAAGGGCATCGAGGGGACCTTTTTATAAAGCAAGGGAATCCAAGGACCTTCTTTCGAAGCAAAGGAATCAAAGGACCTTCTTTCAAAGGAAGGGTATCGAGGGGATCTTCTTTCAAAGCAGGGGCATCGAGGGGACCTTCTTTCAAAGCAAGGGTATCGAGGGGACCTTCTTTCAAAGCAAGGGTATCGAGGGGACCTTCTTTCAAAGCAAGTGCATCGAGGGGACATTTTCTTTCAAAGCAAGGGTGCATCGAGGGGACCATTCTTTCAAAGCAAAGGGCCAAATAATCGAGGGGAGGACCTTCTTTCAAAGCAAGGGTCATCGAGGGGACATTTTTCAAAGGAATCCAAAGGGGACCTTCTTTTCAAAGCAAGTGCATCGAGACCATTTCTTTCTTTTCAAAGCAAGTGCTCGAGGGGACATTTCTTTATTCAAAGGGCAAGTGCAAATCGGAGGGGAATTCTTTCCAAAGGGAATCAAAGGGAACCCTTCTTCAAAAGAGGGGTAGTCCGAGGGTTCCTTTTCGTTTCGCAAAGCATCAAGTGCATCGGGGGGATGGGGACATTCCTTTCAAAGCAAGTGCCAATCGAGGGGACATTCTTTCAAAGGGCAATCCAAAGGACCTTCTTTTCAAACGCAAGGGCAATCGAGAGACCTTCTTTCAAAGCAAGTGCATCGAGGGGGAGGACATTCTTTCAAATGGAATCAAAGGACCTTATCCTTTCAAAGCCAAGGGTTATCGAGAGGACCTTCTTTCAAAGCAGGGAGGCATCGAGAGGCGACCTTCTTTCCAAAGCAAGGCATCGCATCGGCAGGGGGCCATTTTCTTTCAAAGGGTAATCAAAAGGGGGACCTTCTTTCAAAGCAAAGGGGGTATCGAGGGACCTTCTTTTTAAAGCAAGGGAGTAATCAAGGGACCTTCTTTCAAAGTAAACAAGGGTTTATCGAGGGGACCTTCCTTTCAAAGCAACAGGGCATCGGGGGAAGGGGACCCTTCTTTCAAAGCAAGGGCATCGATGGGACCTTCTTTCCAAAGCAAGGGCAATGCGAACGGGGACCTTCTTCTTTCAAAGCAAGGGTTATCGAGGGGACATTCTTTCAAAGGGAAATCCAAAGACCTTCTTTTCAAAGGAGCAAGGGTATCGGGGGAGGGGACCTTCTTTCAAAGCCAAGGGTATCGAGGGGTCCTTCTTTCAAACCAAGGAATAACAAAGGACCCTTCTTTGTTCAAAGCAAAGGGCATGCGAGGGGACCTTTTTTCTTTCAAATAGCAAAGGGTATCGAGGGGACCTTTTTCTTTCAAAGCAAGGGTTATTCGAGGGGACCTTCTTTCAAACGGCAAGGGTATCGAGGGGTGGCCTTCTTTCAAAGCAAGGGCATCGAATGGGGACCTTCTTTCCAAAGCAAGGGTATCGAGGGGACCTTCTTTTCCAAAGCAAGGGTTATCCGAGGGGACCATTCTTTGTCAAAGGCAACGGGTATCTGAGGGGAACCTTCTTTCAAAGCAAGGGTATCGAGGGGACCTTCTTTTAAAGCAAGGGCATCGAGGGGACCCTCTGTCAACCTTGACCATAAAAGCGCACAAAACAACCGACACTTGAGTATCACGGATGTCCTGTTCAGAAGGCGACTATATGAAAGAAAAACAAATTCTGACGTTAATTTAGTCCAAGAAAAATTATATCTGCCGATGGATACAACAGAATCGTCTGAAAAATTGGCACAAACAGAAACTGCTCTTATCACCAGCTTTTTCACCGTCAATAATAACTATACTTCTGTACATATTTCTTCCAATACGGCAGATTAAGCTTGAACTGATGACAGCGTTCGTTGTAAGATGACCTTTAGTGGATCAAATAATTATGTAACCATTTCTTTTGCTATCGCCGTATAGTAGGTGTTATCTGCTTTCTGCAGATGAACAAAATAAGTCTCAGCCGTATCATGAACCCCTTTTACTGCGGTTATTCTTGAAAGATTAAGTTGTTCTCATGCCAACGCAGGCATTGGCTCTCGTAAAAGGGTGTGACCTAATAGAATTCGGTTGCAGATTATTTTCGTTTCTTTTGCCCTTTATACGGACTGGTTATTAATTTTACTTGGCTAAGAGATCACTCTCTTCGTTTTCCCCATTTTCATCCGTGTTTTCTAAAAACCTTGTATTTCAAAAATTTCATGTTTACAAACTCATGATTTTTATTTATTTATTATTTTTGTTTTTTATTTATTTTTTTTTTATCTAACTTATTTTTAGACTAAGTTTTTGTCCGCCAACCACATCCCTCCTCCCTATCTCTCTCTTTATATTATGTTGAATTTTTCTCATGTAGTAAATTTTTCATTGTGAATATTTACCTTTCCTCCCACAGAGTTGATCTTCACGCTTGTAAACATCTTTTGTTTTTCTTAGAATGCCTGGTTGCATTATGTCCACCGTCGTCATCTCCTCCCTCCTCTTCTTTCTTTCCCCTCCCCTCCCAATAGTGTAACCCCCGCAGCTACCATTACTTATAGCAACTAATAAACCAAAAGTGCAATTAACCGCCTTTGACCTGCATGTTAATTAAGGCATAAGGGATATCCCAGGGCCAAAAACCTCGCTAATTAACATTGCAATGATTATCGTTGGCTCGAGTCATAATTATCGGGGAAGTTTATGATAAATAAGATTTAACGATCTTGGTGGTTTTTCTCGCGGGAAAAAAAAAAAAAAAAAATTATCGCTTAGTGAGAATTATATCAGCTCTCTCCTCTTTTTCCCCGACCCAAAATGTTTTCTTAGCCGAGCCCTAAAATTCTGGCTCGTGTGAGCAAGGAGCGTAAAAGCTTTCAAAATTACATTTTACCTTTTAGTTTGGAGGAACCTAATGTTATATTAAAGCACGTGTTTTGTATATATATATATATATATATATATATATATCTATATATATATATATATACATATATATATATATATATGTGTGTGTGTGTGGTGTATATATGTATGTGTATGTATGTCTATATATATATATATATATATATATATATATATATATATATATATATATATATATATATATTATATATATATATATATATATATATATATATACAAAACACACGTGCCTTATATACCATTTAGGTTCCTTCATACTAGAATGGTAAAATGTAATTTTACCATTTTATATACATCATATATATAATATGGTAAAATTACATTTTACCATTTTAGTTTGGAGGAACCTAATGGTATATAAAGCATATATATAATATATATAATATATAATAATATATATATAGATAATAGATATACAAAACCGTGCTTTATATACCATTACGTTCTTCCAAACCAAAATGGTAAAAAGTAATTTACTATTATAGTGTGTGTGTGTGTGTGTGTGTGTGTGTGTGTGTGTGTGTGTGTGTGTTGTGTGTGTATATATATATTATATATATATATATATATATATATATATATATATAATGGAAAAATTACAATTTGCCATTTTAGTTTTGAGGAACCTAATGGTATAAAAATCACGTGTTTTTGTGTGTATATATGTGTTGTGTATATATATATATATATAGTATATATATATATATATATATATATATATTAGTATATATATATATATAAAGCGAATACCACAGGAAAATGATAGTCAGAAATCCAAGCACTTTCGTCTTTACTAAGACGATGTCTTATTCATTTAACTGTAGTTTTGTTAAGAGAGTTCTTGACTATTTCTTCTTATTCATTTAATTGTTGTTTTGTTAAAAAGAGTTCTTGACTATTTATTCTTATTCATTTAACTGTTGTTTTGTTAAGAGAGTTCTTGATTTTCTTCTTATTCATTTAACTGTTGTTTTGTTGAGAGAGTTCTTGACTATTTTTTCTTATTCATTTAACTGTTGTTTTGTTAAGAGTTCTTGACTATTTATTCTTATTCATTTAACTGTTGTTTTGTTAAGAGAGTTCTTGACTATTTCTTCTTATTCATTTAACTGTTGTTTTGTTAAGAGAGTTCTTGACTATTTCTTCTTATTCATTTAACTGTTGTTTTGTTAAGAGAATTCTTGACTATTTCTTCTTATTCATTTAACTGTTGTTTTGTTAAGAGAATTCTTGACTATTTATTCTTATTCATTTAACTGTTGTTTTGCTAAGAGTGTTCTTGACTTTCTTCTTATTCATTTAACTGTTGTTTTGTTAAGAGTTCTTGACTATTTCTTCTTATTCATTTAACTGTGGTTTTGTTAGGAGAGTTCTTGACAATTTATTCTTATTCATTTAACTGTTGTTTTGTTAAGCGAGTTCTTGATTTTCTTCTTTTTTATTTAATTGTTGTTTTTTTAAGAGAATTCTTGACTATTTATTCTAATTCATTTAATTGTTGTTTTGTTACGAAAATTCTTGACTATTTATTTATTCTTATTCATTTAACTGTTGTTTTGTTACGAAAACTCTTGACTATTTATTTATTCTTATTCATTTAACTGTTGTTTTGTTAAGAGAGTTCTTGACTATTTCTTCTTATTCATTTAACTGTTGTTTTGTTAAGAGAGTTCTTGACTATTTCTTCTTATTCATTTAACTGTTGTTTTGTTAAGAGAGTTCTTGACTATTTATTCTTATTCATTTAATGTTGTTTTTGTTAAGAGAATTCTTGGACTATTTATTTCTTTATTTCATTTTAAACTGGTTTGTTTTGTTAAGAGAGTTCTTGACTTTCTTCTTATTCATTTAACTGTTTTTTTGTTAGAGAGTTCTTGACTTTCTTCTTATTCATTTAACTGCTGTTTTGTTTAGAGGGTTCTTGACTATTTATTCTTATTCATTTAACTGTTGTTTTGTTAAGGGAGTTCTTGACTATTTATCTTATTCATTTTAACTGTTGTTTTTTAAAGAGAGTTCGTTGACTATTTATTCTATATTCATTAACTGTTGTTTTGTTAAGAAATGTTCTTGACTTATTTATTCTTATTCATGTTTAACTGTTGCTTTGTAAAGAGTTCTTGACTATTTATTTCTTATTCATTTAACTGTATTGTTGTTTAGAGAGTCTGACTTTCTTCTTATTTCATTTAACTGTTGGTTTTGTTAAGAGAGTTTCTTGACTTTCTTCTTATTCTTTAACTGTTGTTTTGTTACGAAGTTTCTTGAACTTTCTTCTTATTCATTTAAACTGTTGTTTTGTTAAGGGAGAGTTCTTGTATTTCTCTTATTCATTTAACTGTTGTTTTTGTTAAGAGAGTTCTGATATTTTATTTTAATTCATTTAACTGTTGTTTGTTAAGAGTTCTGATATTTATTTCTTATTATTTAAAACTGTTGTTTTGTTAAGAGAAGGTTCTTGGACTTTCCTTTTATTTCATTTAAAACTGTTTTTTTGTTAGAGGAGGCGACTTTCTTTTTTTCATTTAATGCTGTTTTGTTTTTTGAGGGTTCTTGACTATTTATTCTTATTCATTTAACTGTTGTTTTGTTAAGAGAGTTCTTGACTATTTATTCTTATTCATTTAACTGTTGTTTTGTTAAGAGTGTTCTTGACTATTTATTCTTATTCATTTAAACTGTTGCTTGTTAAAGAGAGTTCTTGACTATTTATTCTTATTATTTAACTGTTGCTTTGAGAGAGTTCTTGAACTTTTTTCTTATTTCATTTAAACTGTTGTTTTGTTTTTAGAGAGGTTTTCTTGACTTTCTTCTTATTCATTTAACTGTTTTTTATTGTTTTGTTAAGAGAGTTCTTGGGACTTGAACGAGAGGTTCTTGACCTTTCTTCTTATTCATTTAACTGTTGTTTTGTTAAGAGTTCTGACTTTTTCTTATTTTCTTTATGTTGGTTGTTTGAGAGGGTTCTTGACTATTTAGTTCTTAATTCATTTAACTGTTGTTTTGTTCGTTAAGAGAGTTCTTGACATTTATTCTTATTCATTTAATGTTGTTTTGGTTAAGAGAGTTCTTGACTTCTTCCTTAGTTTTTTCATTTAAACTGTTGTTTTGTTAAGAGTTCTTGACTTTCTTCTTATTCATTTAACTGCTGTTTTGTTGAGAGGGTTCTTGACTATTTCTTCTGAGATCCGTTCACTGTATTGACTTATACAGTTCAAGCGATATTTCTACGCGAATTTGTGTGAACAAGATATATGGCCCTTTCTCTCGTAACTTAATAGCACTGTTTAAATACGCAGCAAGTGTGAATTTACCCATAAATCTAAAATCTAAAAAACTGCATTTACCAATATCAATTTCTCTTGGCCAAATTTTCACTTTGCTTTTGGAAATATGATTGTGCCATTATTTGCTACTCTCTCTCTCTCTCTCTCTCTCTCTCTCTCTCTCTCTCTCTCTCTCTCTCTCCAGGCTGATGTAACTACTTGTGAACAATTTTCTTCCTCTAAATTACTCCTATAGGCATGTGATTATGGGTCAGAATTTTACTGGGTGGGTTACTAGATGCCCAATGCAACGTTTCATCAAAAGTTGGATGATAAGATAAACTACAGAATGATTTTTATAATAAATAATAAAACAGGTAGTGGATACTGACCATTAAGTTCATCCTTCACTGTGGCATACGACCTTTATGGTCTGGCTTCGTCTTTTCGCTTTATAGTAAATACATCAATGCCGCTGACATATTCCGCCAGGACAATAAAAAGGCCAATAATAAAAAAAAACAACAAAACCAAAGAAAGAAAACAGCCTATTACCGACTGTAATGGGCGTCCCTTTCCGATTTGCTTACATTTTCATCTCGACTTTAACAATGGGTATGACATGTTGCTCTTGCAGCAGCCCCCCTAACAACCTCCAACAATAGGCGAACATCCTTCGTGACTGCTCTTAGACAATCCTTCGTTCTCATGCCCTCTCCCTTTCCTGGTGCGCCCAACCCCAAACCCCTTCTTTCCACCGCTCTCCTCCTCCTCCTCCTCCTCGTCCTCCTCCTCCTCAACATTTCTCCTCCCACCTCATCACGGCCAAAGGCTTTAACTAACAGCTGACTCTCGCTCGAGTATCTATTTAGGGTAAGACATCTATTATGGCTTCAAGAACAACAAAAGAATCCACGAAATAATTTCAGATCCGCCGGAGTTCACAAAAGGGCCCAGAGAGAGATGACCACCTATTTAATTATAATAAAGATGAAGAGCACAAAAGCGTTCGAGATTCCCCCAGTAAAGGTTCCCTTATAATTAAGCCGATACCGCCAGAGCTTTACGATAAGCCGACCCTCGGCCATCGCCGCGTCTCGAACCTTGCGACAAGGATCTCATATACACTGTATCCCCCCCCCCCCACCCCCTCCTACCCGTCCCTTTGCACTCTTCCCTCTACCGGCAACTTACCCAACCACCAACCCCCTTTCCCCTCTCACCCGTCTTGCAATCTTCCCTCTACCAGCGACCCCTCCCCTTTCCCTCTCCTCCTCCTAGGTAAATCCATCCTTCTGGAAACAAGAGAAGAAAGAGCAAAACACGAGCATCTTCCCTCTCTCTCTCTCTCTTCTCTCTTCTCTCTCTCTCTCTCCTGGCTGAGGTAACTACTTGTAAGTCGAAAAAATAAATTCCTCCCTTCGGTTTCACTGCACTCCGTCAGTCATTCCTTGCTCAGAGGATTGGAAATCATTTCTCTCTCTCTCTCTCTCTCTCTCTCTCTCTCTCTGTTTATATATATATATATATATATATATATAATATATATAATATATATGTGTGTGTGTGTGTGTGTGTGTGTGTATATTATACATATATATATATATATATATGATGTATGTATGTATGTATGTATGTATGTATGTATATATATATATATATATATATATATATATATATATATATATATATATATATATATATATACATACATACATACATTTCCCAACACTTTCCTGCGCAAGGTTGCTCTCAATTATTTAATAAGTGCTGAATATTTTACCATGCTGTATACTACGATGCACTTTATAACGCTTGATACAGACCTTCATTTCCCAAAGACTTTGAAAAGCAAAATATTTAGGTGTGCAAGTCTGTGTGTGATAGAATTTTCTGTGGCTCTTGTTCAAATTAAATATACTACACAGCATGTCTCCTAGACAACATTTGTACCTAATACTTAAAATTTTTGTACAGAAGTGAAACAGGAAAAGCTCGTAATTTCAGAATGTCTGGGGCGCTCACACGCACCCACCCCACCCCCCTGGGCATTTTGGTGGTTGGTGACGTAGGACTGACCTAATAACAATAATTACTGATACCCTTAAACCTTTATGCCATCCCACAGAGCCACTGTACCATGGTCACACGCACTGGTTTCGGTCCAAACATTACATGACAAGTAGCTACTTTTTAATGACAATATAACAGACGAACAATTCTATATGTACAGCAGCGCTAATAGTGTATTCATATGATACCCATGAAGATGAAATTGTAAGACGGGAATTGTTAACTACAAAAACCTCTAGTTTTTATAGGGGATTTTATCGTCTCATTCCGGATAAGCTCATTTATTTTCTATTTGGGAGACCTGTCTATTCTGATGAAATCTCTTCATTCTTTTATCCTTGCCTATTTTCAAAATTACTCCCCTGTATGGACTCTATCATCCTAAAACAACAAAAATTCACTAGAAAATCACTTTAAATGAAATAAGGCACTGATTTTTGCCTCTTGGTTCCTCTCTCTCATCTCAAGTCACTAGCACAGGTCTTTCAGTGGCCAATTTAACGAAAAAGAAAATGAAAGAATAATAAGCATAATCACGACGAGGTCACCTTGCCGACCTGACCACTAGGCAAGGTGACCTCGTCGTGATTATGGTATAGCGGGTTTGGTTTCCGCTACCGTACATCATGATTTCTCTCATATTTCTTTGAAGTTGGATCTCGAGGCTTTGTACTGACAAGCGTATCCAAGAAAAAAAATGGAAAGTTAAGAGGGCATTGTGACTATTACATCTATATATATGTGTGTGTATACATGTGTGTGTATATATATAATATATATATATATATATATATATATATAGATATATGTGTGTATATATATATATATATATATATATATATATATATATATATAGTTAGTCCCTTATAAACGTGACTTTATATATATCATAAAAAAGCCCAACTATCTTGTAATATCCAATTCATTATACCTTACGAATGACTTAAGCCCAAGGGTAACTATAGGTTAAGTATATCTTAGTTTAACCAGACCACTGAGCTGATTAACAGCCCTCCTAGGGCTGGCCCGAAGGATTAGATATTTCTAGCGACTAGGAACCAATTGGTTACCTAGCAACGGGACCTACAGCTTATTGTGGGATCCGAACCACATTGTATCGAGAAATGAATTTCTATCACCAGAAATAAATTCCTCTGGTTCCGCGTTGGCGGAGCCGAGAATCGAATTTCGGACCACTGGATTGGTAGCCGAGCGCGAAATCCACTCGTCCAACATTGAACAAAGGGGAACTATATTTGATAAGTGCTTTCTCACCGGAAGGATTTGAACGGTAGCCTGGTTAAGAAACAACGATTGACAGTGATTGACCACAGAGCCCTCGGGATGGCTCAGTGGTCAAAGTCACTCTTTTATCATAGAAAAAAAAAAAAAAAAAAAAAAAAAAAAAAAAAAAAGCACTAGGGTGAAAAAGACCAGTCATAGAAACTTCATAACCTGAATCTCGAAAATTGTCAATATTGTAAACTGAAAAGACAACAAAAACGCCCATGCGAATATTAAGCTAAAATGCAAAAACCTAAGAGCAGAGGTTTACGTTTAGCATGGGCATTCGCAACGTTCAGCCAACAAATGTTCAAAACTTTTAGATAAAAGGGCGTTATTGCTAATGGGTGGTAAGCAATGAGGCTAGAATTACCTCAACCACATTAACCTAACAGTGTAACACCGCAAATTTTCCAAATGAACCAAACAGTGTAATAACGCAAATTCTCCAAGTACAAAAATAAACCTTCTAGCTAAAGTTTGAAGAATAATGAATCACAGGCTCCAAAATCTGCAATTTACTAGCTTATTCCTCTGCTCGTAGTCAAAACACATAAAAGAGGATTATTTTTTCCAGAGGGCAGTGTGTGATAGTCGAACAGTTTAAACAATGGAGAGACTGTTGTTTAGATTTGAGAGTAGCTTGCGATTTATGTTTCTGGGTTGTACCAGAAAAGGTTTCTTATATAGTTTACTGCATCCATTTTCAGGTGAAACATAAACTCTCTGAGCCACAGCTCTTAGTAGGGTATGATTATGCCGTGTCAAATTAGATCTATGTGTTTTCACAGATCATAACTCTCTTGTTCTTCTAAATAAGAATATATGCAATCAAAATAATCTTACTCAATTACTCAGGGTACTCTTTGGATTTGTTAGTGAGCCCCATTACCTATCACTACAGTCAGATTCTTAAACCCTTATGAGGCGAGAAGTTTGCCACACCTCCAATGCAAGAGAGCCCCAGTTTTGTTCCTGAATCAATGTCTTGTATCCGGTGGCAAATGCTCTTATTCTTTTATTAAACCACTCCCAACTTGTTATTTAGCCTCTAAATTTCCCCATGCCAATCACCCCCATTCCTGTTTTTATGGCATGTTTGGGAGATTAGTTACCAAAAATTGTTTATAACCTCCCGTTCATGGAATGAATGTAAGAACATTATTACGTGACCATTTCCAGGTGATACCTTGTCTAGTCTTCAATGCCAAACACCCCTATTCATGTTCCTAAGCCATTCTTGGGTGATCGTTTTTCCTGGTGTCCAATGAAAAACACCCCTTCTTCACAGATGATCTCTATGATTCATCTCTAATGCTGCCATATATTCACATTCTTGTTCCTAAGCTTCTGTCAGGAGATCATCCTGATGATATCCAATGCAAAGCAGCCACATTCTTGTTCCCAAATGAATCCATGTGCTCATTCTGCTCAGAGCCATATTCTGTGCACAAAGGATTTCCAGATGATATACCTGCTAGGTCTCCAAGACCGACAGCTGTCATATTTTTTTTTCTATGCAAATTACAGTCTCCACTGGCAAATACACATATTCTTCTTCCCATGCCATTGTCAGTGATAACTCTGTCTGATACCCTATACTACGTAAATAGCCTCTTCTTCCTAAGCCAGAGGTCGCCAACCTTTGAAGCCAGAAGAGCATTTATTCATAAAAATGTAGTACTGTCAGCGCCGCAATGGCTAAAATGCATTAGAAACTATTTATATCATTAAAATGAATAAAACTGATACCTATAATATGCTTTTAAAATTGAATAAAATTTAATCAAAAATTGTCATAAAAGATGTTACATAATTTATTTGTTTTAAATGGATAAAAAAAAAAAATGTATTTGTTCAACCTTTGGAGCCGCATAAGTTTCTTGAAAGCGGCTCCTGAGTCGCAGGTTGGTGACCCCTGTCCTAAGCAAGCTTCAAGTGACAGCTTTTGTCGTCTTGATGCCAAATGACCACATTCTCATCCCTGACCACACCAGCATTCTCATCATAAAATGATTCTTAGGTTCCAATTGCTTTATGGGTGATAAGTTTCCCAGGTCTCCTCAAATAAAATAAGTCTTTGCAAAAAATTCCCAGGTGGAAAGTATGCCATGTCGTCCAGACCAAGATTTTTTTTTTTTTTTTTTTTTTTTTTTTTTGTTGTTGTGTCTGAAAAAAATTCCCAGGGAATAGCTATGTTTGCCAGACCTTCAATACCAGCAGCCACATTCATATTGTCGAAATGATTCCTATGCAATGCTTAACTGGCCTACAATACCAACAGCCCTATTCTTATCTCACGATTCATAGGTGACATGGCCGCCATATCTCCACTAATCAGTCATATTCTCAGTCCAAAAAAAAGGTTCCCAGCTAATAAGTCAGTTAGTCTACCAATGTCAGACACAGTTTCCTTACCCAAAGATGCCCAACTGATATGTCTGCCAAGCGTTCAGTGCCAACAGCCTTATGAATATCTTTAAACTAATTTCCAGCTGTTTGTTTTTTTGTATGGTGTTTTTACGTTGCATGGAATCGGTGGTTATTCAGCAACGCGACCAACGGCTTTACATGACTTCCGAACCACGTCGAGAGTGAACTTCTATCACCAGAGATAGACATCTCTTACCCCTCGTGGAATGCCCGGAGCCACCGCGGTGGCAGGCCAAGACCATACCAATCACGCCACTGAGGCTATTTATGTTTCACAGGCTTCCATATTCATTACTTTGGCCCAACCCTGATGCAAAACTAAATATTTGTTGTTGTTTTGTTTTCTCCAGGTATCTGATCTTCCCACCATGGATGCAATATCAAAAACGAAATGCTCACATATATTTTTATACACCATCAAAATGACCCATATTGAAACCTTTTTTGGGCGCTATGACTTGGAAAAAATATAAACAAAATATGTATTCCTTCCACTAAAAATGTCCAATGTACATATAAATAATACTACGGCGTTAGCTTTTCGGATCTATGATTTCTGAGAGATGCCCAAGATCCATTTTGAATGCCTATAACATCCAAATATACATTTACTGCTACGCTAATTACCTACTTCCAAAATAAACCTTTAAAATAAGTTGTCTACTAACCTCCATGATGATGAAGGCTGCATAAAAGTAAACACCATAACTTACCTCCTAATATAATACCATTTCTAGATTTATATTATGGGAAAGTTTAAAAAAGAAAACACTAAGTGCCAAGTACTTTCGTGTATTTAACACATCTTCGGGTCACGAAGATGTGTTAAATACAGGAAAGTACTTGGTACTTTGTCTTTTCTTATATATATATATATATATATATATATATATATATATATATATATATATATATATATATGTGTGTGTGTGTGTGTATATATAGTAATATAAACAATATATAAATATATATATATTATATATATATATATATATATTATATTAGAATATACAATTTATGTCAAAGGCCAAGCGCTGGGACCTTTGGCATCATTCAGTGCTGGAAACTGACATTATTCAGTGCTGGGATCTTTGACATCATTCAGTGCTGGAAACTGACATCATTCAGTGCTGGAACATTTGACATCACTCAGTCCTGGGATCTTTGACATCATTCAGTGCTGGAAACTGACATTATTCAGTGCTGGAAACTGACATCATTCAGTCCTGGAACCTTTGACATCATTAAGCACTGGGACCTCTGACATTAAGCGCTAGAATCTTTGACATCATGCAGAGCTGAGAATGATGTTGAAATTGTTAAGAGAGGATGGGAAATAAGATGGAAGAAAGAGAACATGAACGGGGGTAAAATAAAAGGAGTGAAAGAGGTTCCACCTAGGGACGCTGCTAAGAACCTTACGTAATGCCTACAGCGCACCATGTGAGGTGCACTGACGGCACTACCCATATACGGGCAATATGAGATATCTCATTGTAAACGAAAAATTAAAAATGAAACCATATTTAAGAAACTTCGAACCTCAGTTAAAAAAAAAAAAAGTCTGAGAAGTGTCGAAAAAGTTTTATATTGAAAGAAGACCATACTGAAAAAAAGGCTTTAGGCCTCAGAAAAAACAGGACTTTTGCGTAAAGCTCAGGACGTTGACGCAAAAATTATTCACCACCACCAGAATACAAAACATGATAAAAAAACGACTGATTTTTATCAATATGGTAACCTGGCGTCACAACCTTCGTATAAGTTTATGGAAAACAATATGTCTCACTACGCAATACAACACATGTCACGACGCAATATGACCACTGGAGGAGAGTGGGAGTATCAGGAAAGTCTTTGCCTCGCAAAAATGTCCCAAGAGATATCCCAGTTACCAAGTCTTTGTTCTCGCAGGTGGTCGAATGTAACAACACGTGTCGTTGGGCACAAAGGCGCAAAAATACCTCAGGAGTTTGTGAAGAATTTCTACATCGCTCCATCGGTCCGTTCACCCTTCATCGCAATCCGCAGCTGCCTATACTCGGTTTTTTTTCATCTGTCCACCCGCCTGTGGTGTTTGCGTATGGTAACACTGCGTCCCGGGCTTTAGATAGTTACGCTATGTGTAAGTTTTAGGTAAATAAAGGAAATATCTGGGTGTACATTTGCAACTGAAAAGCGTTTTAATAATTTACTGTATGCGAATTACACCGTTAATATTCGAAATAGAATATTAATATTATTATTGTTGAGTGTAAGCTGAATGTAACTATCTAAAGCTCGGGACGCAGTGTTACCATACGCAAACTCCACAGGCGGATGGACAGATGGAAAAAAAACAGAGTAAAGAGACGGGAAGTATCAATAGATAGATATTGGTCGCTGAGCGTATGGAAAAATCGAGAAAGACGAGCGATTATTTTGAGGCCTATTCACCGTACCAGTTCACATGTGAAACGTTATGAGAAGGAAAATTGATATGAAAGATTAGGAATATTTGGATCATTGTTCATATCTCTTCGCAAAAGAAACGAGAGAGAGAGAGAGAGAGAGAGAGAGAATTTGGAGCCTTTTTTTATATTATTTCACAAAAGAAACGAGAGAGAGAGAGAGAGAGAATATTTTGAGCTTTGTTTATATTATTTCACAAAAGAAACGAGAGAGAGAGAGAGAGAGAGAGAGAGAGAGAGAGAGAGAGAGAGATATTTGGATCCTTGTTTATATCATTTCACAAAAGAAACGAGAGAGAGAGAGAGAGAGAGAGAGAGAGAGAGAGAGAGAGAGAGAGAGAGAGAGAGCGAATACTTAGAACTTTGATTTCAGGCCAGATCAATTATTTCACTAAGTTAGACCTAAGTTTTTTTTTTTTTTTTTTTTTTTTAGTTTACAGGTAAAAATTTTCGGATGTTTAGGTGTGCCGATAAGAATTGCATTATGTACGAATGCCGTGCTCTCAGAGGAAGAGGAAGACTCCATTTCAAGCCGTTCTACCGAGCAAATTTGGGTGAGGGCGAATGAACGAATAACTGATGAAATTTGTCAAAAGGAAGTTTGGGTATTTTCTGCAGCGCCTTGCCAAATTCCTTATCAAGATAACCACATCAGCTTCTAACGCAAAATGACATGAGATGAAATATATATATATATATATATATATATATATAATATATATATATATAGATATATATAATATATATTATATATATACACATACATATATATATATATATATATATATATACATACATATATATATTATTTATGAGCATAAAAATACATGCAGTCATATACAAAGAAATGTTTACAATGCACATGTAAGAAAAATAAACTGATTTGCATATCTTAATGTAAAAGCGTATCGAGATTAATTACATAACTGACGGTATATGGTGACCGAAATAAATGGAAAAGGGGAAAAAAATAACACCGGAACAATGCCCATACAGCAGAGAGAAACATACAATACTAATCATGTTAGTATATATAGAAAAAAAACTCCAAAATTTATAACATACATGTAAACAATTAAGTCAGAAAATAAAGTAAAAGTTCGCAAAAAGAGGAAAAGGGGGAAATAAATAACATCGGAATAATATCCATACAGCAGAGAGAAACAGACAATACAAATCATGGAAATATATATAAAAAAAAACTCAAAAATTTATAACATACATGAAAACAATAATGTTACAGTAAATAAAGTATAAAAGTTCGCAAAAAGAATGAAACAAGGTTACTCTAAGAGGAACAGTTACCGAAAGGAGAAAAAAAGACAACCGAATTTTTGGGGGGAGAATGGCGCTCGCTGCTAAGCACAACCAGCGAGAGAGAGAGAGAGAGAGAGAGAGAGAGAGAGAGAGAGAGAGAGAGATAAGGGAGTGATGGAAGACGTGCAGAGTCGCAACATGACCGCTGTCCAACCCCCGCTGTGAGCCCTCCGCCAGGCGACAGCTTGCCGGGGTCGGTTCTGGCTGCGACACGAAACTCGCCTACGGATAAAGCCGATAACGGCATAGATACCCTGGGAGGGGAGAGGGGGGCATTCTCTGCGATACCCCAGGAACGGAGAGAGGGGGGGTGGGGATGAAGGGGAGTAGAGGGGAGTTCGAATGGGAAAAAAAATATGGGGTAGGGGGGTGAGAGTGATAGCAAAGGACGTACCAGACACAACGGCGATGTTAAGGTTACGAAGGCAGCGGATCTATATATGGGGGTTTGTTTAAAACTCCTTTTCGGTTCATGGGAAAGGCCTTGTTACGAAGACGAGGAATAAGGAAAAAAAAAAAAAGAGGCTTCTCAAGTTTCGGGAATTTATTACTAGATGGCCTAACCCTCTTTCTTATTGCGAACTGATAAAATGCTTTTTGTGATAATATTAAAAAAAAAAAGAAAAAAAAATCTAAAAATGAAATTCAGTACAAATACGTCGCCTCAACATTCGGAACTCCGTACAAGAAAAATACGATGACTTTGGATACTCATGAAGTACCGAATTAGAAACCCATAAAATTTGGTCATTTATCTTCGTGAAATATAAATTATTCATATATTTCTGTACGCAATCCAAGTTCTTTGTCCTTTCAAAAAACAGTTTCACTTTGTGAATACAGCCCAAAAAATTTAAGTACGCTTAGCAATCCAACTGCCTTAGAAAAATTCAAAATTAGAATAAAAATTACTCCCTAATACACACACACACACACACACACACATATATATCTATATATATTCTATATATTAATATATCTATATTACATATATATATATAATATATATATATAATCTATATTATTTGTATGTATTTGTATGTATGGAGGAAACTGTTTATAAATTTATATATATATATATATATATATATATATATATATATATATATATATATATATATGTATATATATATATATATTTAATATATATAAATAATTGAAATTGATAGTTTTCCTCCATACCTACTATATATATATATATATATATATATATATATATATATATATATACATATATATATATATAGTAAGTATGGATTAACATTTTTTATAAATTTCAATTTCTAAGAGCACAAGATCAAGTAACTGATTATCCTAAAAGGAACTGGATACCCTTCACTGTATTTAGCCATGTCTCCTCCATGGAGTCTCTCACGTAAAAGGATATGGACAGTTGGGAGTAGCTCCCATTTTCGGGAATTTGGGATTACTAAGAATCTCTCGGCATATGAATACTGAAATAAACTGAACCTAAGAAATCTGAACGTAAGAACTCTGAAACTAGTGTAAAAGGCTGAAAAGATAGTTAATGAATTAAAGAGATAAAACTGGGCACTTGGGCTGTTTGTGAATCACGGAGCTACGGAATGGGGAAAAAAGTGAAATGGGATGAAGGAATGAGTATAATTAATCATCTCTTAAAAAAAAAAAAAAAAAAAAAAAAAAAAAAATCCAAAACTAGGGAAAAAGTGGCGTAATTCGTCAGTTCGGTGGTTAATTCTTTGAAGTATGGACAAGCGTATGTATTATATATGGATCTACTATAACTTCAACAGTAGCCGGGATTTGATGATGGTTGTTTTTAAAAGGAAATTTGAATTACTGATAATTTTTATAAGATATATATTACACGAGATATCGTTTTGTAACAAAGGTATATTTAACATTGTACTTTAATTTTCATTTTATTCTTCTGTACCTATGATTAGTACTATGTAAATAATGTAGAGAATTTTATGTTATATTTTCATAATAAAAAAGTATACTTATTCAGAAATGGCTGATAGAATAGGCAGAAGAATTGAGCATGATCTTTACGCTAAATGCACAAAGTCACTACCTGACTAGAAAACATTGAGTAGTAGACTACTGCTAGGAAGACTCAACCCATAACAGTATTATATAAAGTATTAGAGTGATATGCACCAAGAAAAGAATTCTCAGCATAAATAAAAGACGCAGTTTAAACAGAGCGGCAGACTGTAACATATGAAATACTAGAAAGACACATGAGAAGGGTTGTTTGTGCTATGGATGTAAGGACGTAATGAAGGATTTAGTGGGTGATGAAGGCCTGGGAGAGACCGCAAACGAATATGGGGTGCTGTTTATTAGTTTCCAACAAAAGGGCATCTCAAACACGCTAACTATCTTCGGATAGCTGTCAAACTGAAAATACCATATAGCAATTAACACTAGAGAAAAATCATACAGAGGAATGTTAAGATCTACAGATGAACAGAAGTCAGCAGTGATCACAACTTATTGCCACACTCTAATGGAAACTAAAAGCATCCAACAATAAGTTGATTTGGTCTCTCAGTATAATACAGAAAAACTTCATGAAGATGAGCGTTATAAGAGTTCTACAACAGCACGTCTAAACAGATCTGCAGTAAAAGAGAAGTACTGGGATAACAAGATGGAAACTTCGAGTACTGGATGAGACCTGGGATACAATACAGAATATAAAAAAAAGTGCAAACATGATCGGCAAGAGATAAGTCAGCCTCTGTCCCAACAAGTAACTAGGTCCGAACTTTGGAAAGATAAATAAGTCTCGTCATTTCCAATAGTACGTGTAGAATAACGGTTATATCAAGGTCCTTGGATTATATAGTCACCTCCCAGTGTATTGGAACTAATATGGCACCAGAAATAGTCCATCTGACACAAGCAGCGGCACAGACATTCCAATCAATCAAAATTAGAATAATGAAGAAGAGGGGATGCTAAGAGGCCCCATTCCCCCTCCCCAAACTGCTGCACAAGAGTATCGCGCCGGAACGTAGCACAACAGCCATTGCCTACTATTTACAACCATCAGCATTCTTATCACCGCCTGGATAGTTGTTCCAGTCTTACGGTAAGGGGGTCAACACACTTCTGTTATTGAGCAACGTGACATTTTGGAATCTCAGCAGACTATGGGCGAATGGCAAAGCTGGACAAGAAGCACGCATGATTAAGTTTTAAATTCATATGTATTAAGACTGATACGGGAAGTGCGTTCTTGAAATAAAACGTATGGAAAAATGGGCATATTCTTTCTGTTAAAACTCACAATCATAACCACTGTTATCTGGAAGAAAACAACCTTGCAGGGGAAAATCTTCCAAAATGTAAAGGTTTTGAGATGCTACTGACATCCTTAATATATATAATATATATATATATATATATATATATAATATATTATATATAATATATATATATATATATATATATATATCTATATATATATATATATATTATAATATATATATATATATATATATATACATATCTATATATAAATATATCTCATCATTACACACCCTAACATTAATTTTACTATGGAATTGGAGAAAGATAATTGTTTACCGTTTTTAGATGTTTTAATCACGAGAGTTAATTCTGTTTTTACTACTGCCGTTTACAATAAGAAAACTTATACAGGTCTTGCAAATAATTTCTATAGTGCTTGCCAAACCAGTTTTAAATTGAATACCATCTATACTTTAGTGTATAGGGCTCCAGTTGGGCCATATTTCATAAGGAGATTGAATTTTTAACTACTTTTTTCAACAAAATTCATTTCCTAAGGATCTAGTTTTTAGAATCATCAACAAACTTTTAACTAATTATTTTCATATTGCCACACCGGTTTTTAATGTTCCGAAAAAACTTATGAATGCTTCAATCCCTTATATTTTTAACTCCAAATTTTCACATAAACTGAAACAAATTATTGAAACTGAAATACCGTGCACTAATTTAAAATTGATATCAAATAATCCCAGTAAAATTGGCTTCTTGTTTGGCTTCAAGGACAGTCTGCAGCCCTTCATGTGTTCCAATGTGGTCTATAAGTTTACATGCCCAGGATGTCCTGGTACTTATATTGGATCAACGAAAAGGTTGTTGCAGATGCGTTATTACAGTCACTTAGGGTTGAGTTTTAGGACGGGGCAAAGATTGAGCAGACCAGAACATTCAAATATAAAAAATCATGCTATCAATTGTAAAATTGAGGTAAAAAAGCAGCACTTTTCCATATTAGGGTATTCTAAGGATGCAGATTATCTGACGACCTTAGTCATTATGTATTAAAAGACTCGTTCCATCGTTAAACGGTGGCTACTCCTCTGCTTAACTATATCTGGCATAGTCGTCTTTGGAGGTAGGTGTTCCTCTTTGGTCATTCTATCTTCTTCCTTTGTACCTGAAGGTTAGTGTAACAGCAGTTTTTTTACTTTGCTTCTTACTTTTAGTCTTAATGTTTTTAATTGTCATTTTAAGAATCATGTGTATTTTTTGTATTTTTAATGTTATTATTTTGTCATTTTCCAGACTGATGATGCACATAGTCATGTGCGAAACGTTTCTCAATGAATAAATCTTTTAAAACATCCATGTGTCTTCGGCATTCCTGAATTGATATAATTATAATTATATATATATATATATATATATATATATATATATAGAATATATAAAATTTATTCTATTGTATATATATATATATAAATATATATATAAAATAGATAAAATATATATACCTTATAGTATTCAGAAAATGAACCCCATTCATTTGGAACAAACACACAGGGGCCACTGGCTTGTAATCAAGCTTCCAAAGAATGAGAATCAATAGAAAGAAGTACCAGAAGGTTACGGAAAACAAAGAATGGAGATCACTTACTAAAACAGTACAAACATATTAAAAATTAATAAATATAAAAATCTATTTAAATTAAAATACAAGAATTGTATTAAGGTAGTAATGCATTGCATCTTCGTTTGAACTTCCAAAGTTCCAGCTCTTGAAGGCCGTCCCAAAGGCCAACAGCGTGAGTTCAAGGACCTCTGGAACTGAGAAGTTCTACAATGAGGCACATTTATGTTGGTGCTGCTTTCAGCGACTCTTGCTCTGGGCAAGAGAAGTGGGTCAGGGATTAATTGTGGCTGGTTAAGTTCTGTTAAAATGTAACGTATAAAAATATTGACATACTTCTAATGTTAGGAGAGACAAACCTACCACCAAGAACAACTCGACCTAAAAGAGATAAATCTAGGTGGGGTCGGCCTGTGCTGCTGTCGACATGTTCTGCATGGTCTGGTCAGCATCAATGGGTGGGGCATCCTCGTCCTGGGAAACTGTTGCAGTGTTAATGACGGACCTGAAGTGTACAGTTACCTCAGCACAGCCAGTCATATCCTTAGTGGGGTAGCTGACTGGTGCATGGGAAAGTGTATCTGGGATGTATAGAGACTTGCTGGCGTGACAAACCGCAGTAAACTGGTATTGCGACATGCATTCCTTTATTCGCTGGAGCCGTGGGTTTTCGACTATGTCCAGTGTCCAGCTGTTAATGATGGGCACGAGGGGTGATGGTCAGTTTGCAAGGGAAAGGTTGGAAGTTTTTTGAGGTATAGGCAGCACTTGTGAAGGCCCAAGATACCACAAGCATCTACAGCTCAATCCAAACTGTTGGAGATGTCCAGAGCCATGGTCCAGGAGGAGGGCGTAGCCTATCTCACAGAGTCAAGATGTGTCAGTCTGGAGAATGGTCAGCAGGGTTGGGTTTAAATGAAACAAAGAGGCAGGCTTGAATGTGCTTGTTTCAGGAGTTTGAAGGCCTGGTCATGGTCCATTGTCCAAAGAAAAGAGCACTTGGGGCTCGTGAGTGGAGAAAGAGGCTGTGTGGTCAGGGTGATATCTGGGGTACTGTCCGCCAACTGGTATTCTAACCCCATGAAGGAACTTAGGTCCGTCAGGTTGGAAGGTGTGAAGATATCTTGCAGAGTAGCAAATCACCCTGGATCTGCAGCAATTCCTTCTTCAGAAAAGATGAAGCCACAGAAATTCACTCAGGCCTCTGCCAGTGTGAACTTTTCTCTGTTGAGAAATGTTAGTAGGTCATCATCAAAGATGAGAATGTCATCGACAACTTTGACTCACTTCTTCATACCTTGGAGACCCAGTTCGCTGCAACAACATAGAAAATCGCCAGTGGCAGCAAAGCCCATAGGTCTCCAGCATCTAGAGCATCCGCAGTGGTGAAGAACTTGGTGGTGGAGTTGCTAAGGGTGTGGACGAAGAGTGGGCTGGGTGAGAAACTTGTGCATTCAGTTTGGTAAGGTCCACTGTGATGCCAACTCCCTTGGCCTTTGTTTGTATGGTGTTTTTACATTGCATGGAACCAGTGGTTATTCAGTAACAGGACCAACTGCTTTACGTGACTTCCAAACCACGTTGTGAATGAACTTCTATCACCAGAAACACACATCTCTCACTCCTCAATGGAATGACCGAGAATCAAACTCACGGCCACTGAGGTGGCATACCAAGACCATACCGTTCACGCCACTGAGACGCTTCCCCTGGCCTTTGGGACGACGACTAGAGGGTGGCATCATTCCAATGGCTCATCTTCACAAAGTTTAATGATTCCCTGCTGAACCACAGAATCTAGTTCATTCTTGACAGTTTTGCAGAAGGGAATCTGCCATGGGGTGTGGATGGCAAACGGAACCACATCCTCCCTCAGGTGGATTTTCATGAGAAGGCCTGCCATTGGCTTCAGTGGTGCTGCTTTAAGGACTTCCTTAGATATGAACACATTCTGGGAGGTTTGCAGGAAATATTCTCAGGCCTCGGTACGGGTCTTGTTGGCATGGTGGGGTAGTTTCTTACATTGGTTAACGTGGGTGACCTGTAGGATGGAAAGTGGGAAGCCTGGCGGGATGATGGCCAACTCCTTGCGCAGTGCATACAACAGGAGTAGCATATGAATGCCTTCATGTACTGAATCATGACGGGGCAGGACCGTTTGGCCAAGGACAGGTTGGCTTTAAAGGTACCTACAGCTGGTGTCATCTTTGACCCATCTGCTGTGAGGGTCACTGGCGTGGCAGGAGGCTATAGCTCAGTCCTGGGAATATGAAGAAGTTCCAAGTGTTGGGCCCATCATTGATACATCAGCTCCTGAGTCAGGCAGCAACATAATCTTGGATGTCTCAACCCTGTAGGATGAGGGCGATAGATATGGGTAACGGTGAGGAATAAGTTGTTGTGGAAAGGGTCTCAACCTTGCGACAGTTAAGAGGGATTGGTAGACGGGGTCATGGCCGCCCTGCTTGGCATTCATCTACTGTTGGCAGGACTTGTTGTAGTGGCTCACTCGGTCAGTGTCTACATGTGGCCTTGTTGACAGGGCACTATAGGGTCCTGTGCCAGTGTTCCTTGCAACCACAGTTTCTACATAGACTGTCAGTGGCTCAACACTTTTCTGCAGAATCATGCTTCCTTGTGAAGGAAGGGCATTAAGTGTTCCTGTTAGGGGTTGGGTGCAAGTTAGCACCCCTGTTGCCATGTCCTTCGGTTTTTTTTTATAGTTCGAGATGGCACACATCATCTAGAGTCAAGTCTCTTTGCAAGCAGCAGAATGGCCAGGACAGACATCGATTTCCTCTGCTAAAAGCTTCAGTCAGATGTAGAAATCACTGAAGCTTTCCCTTCTCTTTGCTGGAAAGCAGGTCCCTGCACTGTAGAGTTTCATTCCACAGGTTCTTGATGTGTTCCTGTAGAATATTCAAGAATATTCATCCACACTCCGATCCGTGTTAGGTGGTGCATTGAGCATGTGTTCAAGTATTCTTTGGGTCTCAAGATTGAGGCACATGCGAAGTTGTATCAACTGCTTCCTGGTAAGCATTGTCCCTAGGCCCACCATCACACTGTAGTCATCCCAGCATCTACGCCACTCCCTAAATTGAAAATCTTAAAACAAAGAACCTCATGACTGCTACACTTCAAGTTTTTCTGAGGATAAATAGGTCGTCCGGACTTGTGTATACAGCCATACCTTGTGCAAGTGGGATGTTATGACGATAAATAAAGTCGGTCATCAAACACTGGGATTAAAAAGTCAACCTTTGACTTGTTACTACTTCAAGTGTCGCAGATAAAACTATCAAATCGTAGTTATGGGCACAACTCTGGAGATCAAGGAAATAAATTTGACCTTGAGCCCTGAATATCTGAGTAAAGTACTCGCAATTTTCTTAACAGTAATGAGTGGTACGCCCTGGGTTTACCTTAATGTCTCCCAAATGTTAGTAATAAAACTAACTAATAGATTCACTCAAAACAACAGCATCATTGATAAATTTCACAGAACAATAAACTTGCAATACGAACAAAAACAGCATTGGTTGCAGGTCCACAATAATATAGCATGTGAGTTTATGTTCTTTAAAGAACAAACTCACATGCTATATCATTATGGACCTGCAACCACTGTCATCATTTACGACACGGAAAACTGTGCCCACAAAAACAGTATTTACGTTATCTACAAAAACTCCATGGAAAGGAATATTTATATACATAAAAATAATGGAAGATTTGAGCAAAGTGGCATCAACACCATCATCTCAGTCGATAATGGAAACATTGATAACAGCCCTTACGTTTCTAGTACTACTGAAATAAAGTTTTCACTATTTGCACGTTTACCTTTCTATGCAGTATCTTCAACCCAATTCACTTACCTACCCCAAGAATGATGAAAAAATAAGAGAGAGAGAGAGAGAGAGAGAGAGAGAGAGAGAGAGAGAGAGAGAGAGAGAGAGAGAGAGAGAGAGAGGCATAAGATTCGAAATACCAATTCAAACAATTTGGACAAAAAGGCGCTCTTTCTCACCCTTACGATTAAAGTAAATTCCTAAGTGTTATCACTGAGGTGACATACAATACCCTTGGTCGATCCACCAAGCATGAATCAATAACGAGACCTTCTGGCATGCAGCAAAGATAGCTATCGTGGTGTTCGTTGTCAGCAATAACAGCAATACATCAAAGATCGTTTATCAAGCGCAAGCACTCAATACATTTCAAGTACAACGAACCCTTATTGTTTTCGCCCGATTAAACCTCGCAAGTAGTAGGTAACTCACTGCAAAGCTTCATTTCCATCACTCGGCGGGTGGCCCTTCAACGCCCCCACCTTCAGCGCCGCCAAAAATGCCGTAGTTACGCATAGGGGCCAGGCAAGTCAAGTGCGGTTACGCGGACTGCGGAGTTCGGAAGCCAGGCAGTAGCAGGGGTCCTGGCGAGGGGCGGGACGCCCCTGGGAGAGCACCCGAGTCTCCTACAGCGACCCCCTGCCTTGATTGTTACCAGTCAACAGCCCCCTGCGCTATCTCTTAACACCCCCCCCCCTCCCCCTCCCGGCCCCCATCCATTCAACGTCAGTAAACCTCCACCCGAGTCCCCATCGCTAACTCTCTCCCATTAAATACGCCACGCCTTCTTTTTATGATTCCTCTGATTTACGACTTCCAGTTCCCTGATACAAATGATCTGGGAGATTTTCGACGAGGTTTTACGCACACGATCGTCCGATTTTCTTACTCAGGATATTTAGGCACTGAAGAGATTTACGGATTATATATATATATATATATATATATATATATATATATATATATATATATATATTTAAATAAATAAAACTATTCCCAGGTAACATAACCGAGATTGAGGATAGCGAGTTCTTTGTTATTTCTACAATCGCGCGAGTTCTTAAAGCTACTACTATTATATTTTAAGACCCCACCTTGGTCTTCCTGAGAATATATCACTAAATAGCATGTCGCATATTCCATTGTCTGTAAAATAATGGACCTTAAAAGTGAAACTGCAAACTGTTGTCTTCCTAACAGCATTAAATTGCACACACTCGAACCTAGATTAAAGGATCATCCTCATTCTACATGAAAAATGATCACGTCTTACACTTAAATCAAAACGATCTCACTCTCTATCTCGCATCATTATATTCCAGAACTGGAGACGTGATAAATCACTGCTTTGTCTTCGTGTTTTCCTTTGACCTTCAACCATCTGTTCAGTAAATTACCGCCAGTGAAACATCAAGGACGTCGTAATGACGAACGTATTGTTTTGTCCAGTAGTCCATTCAATTCATAAGGTAATACAAAGTAAACTATCTTGTATAAATAAATACTTAGACTGCAACGATATACGCATGGATCACTTCCTACCCATTAGTTGAAGTCTCTTCCTAATATATTCATATACAGGTTTACACATCAGCGGTAAATCTTCAAGAGTAATTAATGTGTACACATTACCATAAATACATACATACACACATACACACACACACACACATATATATATATATACATACTGTGTATGGTTGGTGACTCAGCATACCACACTGCCAAACGTGCAATAATATGATAAATGGAAGGAAGGGACGTCATTCAATGTCTGTGTGATGATAGAAATGAAGGGCCACCGTTAAAACAGAGCAATAAAATACAATAAAAACAAGAGACGTCAGCTGAGGCTTATTTCAAATATGTAAAAAAGAAAATCGTTCTGTTTAGCTTCTCACACCAAGACTCAAATCTCAAAATCGCTAGAAAAATGCACCGGTTTTTAGTACGTCCCATTTTCCAGATGTTCTATTGTCAAAAAGTATCCACGATTTTCAAGATGTTCTGCTGTCGAAAAGCATCGATTCTCCAGATGTTCTACTGTCGATAAGCACCGATTCTCCAGATGCTCTGCTGTCGATAAACATCGATTTTCCAGATGTTCTACCGTCGAAAAGCATCCACGATTATCCAGATGTTCTGCTGTCGAAAAAGCATTGATTTTCCAGTGTTCTACTGTCCAAAGCATCCACGATTTTCCAGGATCTTCTATTGTCCAAAAAAATCAACCGATTTTCCAAGATCTTCTACTTGTCCAAAAACATTTTTCCACGATTTTTTCCAGATTCTTACTTTTTTCCCCCCTTTTTCTTATTTTCTATTGTCCTCAAAACATCCAAAACTGAATTTCCCAGCCCAGATCCTTCCAAGCCAAGGTATCCAGAGAGCAGCAGCAGCCAGAATACCAAGGAGATTATCTTCTTACTTGTCCAAAGCATTTTCCACCGATTTTCCAAGAATCGTTCTATGTCCAAAACATCCACCCCACCCGATTTCCAGATTTTTCCAGATTTTCTTACTAGACTGTCCAAAGCATCCAACGATTTTCCAGAAGAGATCTTCTATTGTCCGCAAAAACATCCTCGAACTTTTCCAGGATCTTCTTACTGTCCAAAAACCACCTCCACGATTTTCCAGATTCTTCTTACTGTCCAAGCATCCACCACACAAAACGAAATTAACCCGACGCGATTTTTCCAGGAGATTTCTTCTATTGTCCAAAAACCCATCCACGATTATTTTATTGTTTTTTTTTCCAGCTCCCCAAGAGTCCAAAAGATCTTCTACTTGTACCAAAAAACATTTCCACTATTTCGACCGCGCCGCGCGCGACCCGATTTTTTTTTTCCAGATCTTCCTACTGTCCCCAAACCAAAGCATCCCACGATTTAACCAGAGTTTTTACCTTTCCTTTGCACTTTTTTTTTTCTCTTCTTTTTATTGTTTCCTTTTCTTTTCTAAAATCTTTTTTTTTTTTCTTCTTCTTTTTATTCCTTTTTATTTTTCTTCGTTCTTTCTCCTTTTCTTTTTTTCTGTTTTTTGTTCTTTTCTTTTCTGTTTATTTTCCTTCTCTAACTTTTTCTTTTTTTTTTTTTTCTCTGTTTTTTCTTCTTTTTCTTCTTCTTTCCTTTCTTTCTTTGTTTTCTTTTTCTTTTTCTTTTCTTTTTTTTTCTTTTTTTTTCTTCTTTTCTTCTTGTTTTTTTCTCTGCGTTCTATTGTCGAAAAGCATTGGATTTTACAATAACCCTGTTCCTAAAAATGTCCAAAGCATCCACTCGATTTTCCTCCAAGAAACTTTACTCTCTAGTTGGCTGTCCGGCCCAAGACCACCCACCCCCACCAAAAAACACCAAATCCACGATTTTCCCCCTTGCCCCTTTTCCAGATCTTCATTGTCCCAAAAAAAAAAAAAAAAAAAACACAAACAAAAATATAAAAAAAAAAAAAAACAGAAAACAAAACAAAAAAATAAAAAAAAAAAAAATAAAAAAAAAACCCAAATAACAAACAAAAAAACAAAAAAAAACAAAAACAAAAAAACATCCTTCCACCCCCCCACGACGCGCGGATTTTCCAGATTTCTTCTACTGTCCAAAACATCACGATTTTCCAGATCTTTCTATGTCAAAGCATCCACGATTTTCCAGATCTTCTACTGTCCAAAACATCCACGATTTTCCAGATCTTCTACTGTCCAAAACATCCACGATTTTCCAGATCTTCTACTGTCCAAAGCATCCACGATTAACCAGATGTTCTGCTGTCGAAAAAGCATTGATTTTCCATATGTTCTAATGTCCAAAGCATCCACGATTTTCCAGATCTTCTACTGTCCAAAACATCCACGATTTTCCAGATCTTCTACTGTCCATCAGATCCTCTATTGTCCAAAACATCCACGATTTTCCAGATCTTCTACTGTCCAAAACATCCACGATTTTCCAGATCTTCTATTGTCCAAAGCATCCACGATTTTCCAGATCTTCTACTGTCCAAAACATCCACGAGTTTCCAGATGTTCTACTGTCGAAAAAGCATTTATTTTCCAGATGTTCTACTGTCCAAAGCATCCACGATTTTTCCAGATCTTCTACTGTCCAAAGCATCCACGATTTTCCAGATCTTCTACTGTCCAAAGCATCCACGATTTTCCAGATCTTCTACTGTCTAAAACATCCACGATTTTCCAGATCTTCTACTGTCCAAACCATCCACGATTTTCCAGATCTTCTACTGTCCAAAACATCCACGATTTTCCAGATGTTCTACTGTCGAAAAAGCATTTATTTTCCAGATGTTCTACTGTCCAAAGCATCCACGATTTTCCAGATGTTCTACTGTCCAAAGCCTCCACGATTTTCCAGATCTTCTACTGTCCAAAGCATCCATGATTTTCCAGATCTTCTACTGTCCAAAACATCCACGATTTTCCAGATCTTCTACTGGTCCGAAAAAGCAATTTATTTTCCAGTATGTTCCTACGGTCCAAAGCATCCACGATTTGTTCCAGATGTTCTACTGTCGAAGCATCACGATTTTCCAGATCTTCTAACTGTCCAAAACATCACGATTTTTCCAGATCTTCTACTGTCCAAAACATCCAACGATTTTCCAATTTTCTACTGTCCAAATATTCGATTTTCCGATCTTCTAACTGTCCAAAACATCCCACGATTTCGAAAAAGTTAGTTAAAAATTTCCAGATGCTCCTCCGAAAAAGCATTTATTTTCCCAGATTTTCTACTGTCCAAAGCCTCCACTTTTCCAGATTTCCTAACTGTTCCAAAGCTCCCAGATTTCCCAAGATCTTCTAACTGTCCAAAAACCACCCGCTTTTCCAGAACTTCCTACTGTCCAAAAACACCATTTATTTTTCCAGATTTCTCTGTCCAAAACATCCCACGATTTTCCAGTTTTTCTACTTTAAACTTCCACGATTTTCCCAGATCCTTCTACTGTCCAAGAACATCCCGATTGTTCCAGATGTTCTAACTTGGTCCTAACAGCTCCACGATTTTCCAGATCTTCTACTGTCCAAAGCGATCCATGCTTTCCGCCATATCTTCTACTGTCCAAAACATCCACGATTTTCCCAGATCTTCTACTGTCGAAAAAGCATTTATTTTTCCAGATGTTCTAACTGTCGCAAAGCTCCACGCTTTTCCCATATTTTCTACTGCGAAAGCATCCACGATTTTCCAGATCTTTCTACTGTCCACAAATCCAAGATTTTCCAGATCTTCTACTGTCCAAAACATCCACGATTTTCCAGATTTTCTACTGTCCAAAATATTCCACGATTTTCCAGATCTTCTACTGTCCAAAACATCCACGATTTTCACAGATTTGTTCTACTGTCAAATATTCCACGATTTTCCAGTTTTCTTACTGGCCAAAACCCCACGATTTTCCAGATTTTCTACTGTCCAAAACATCCCCGATTTTCCATATGTTCTACTGTCGAAAGCATCCACAATTTTCTAGATACTCTACAGCCGAAAAGCATCCACGATTTTCCTGATGTTCTACTATCGAAAGCATCCACGACTTTCCAGATGCTCTGTCGAGAAGCATTTACGATTTTCCTTTTCCATATAAGGAATCTGCATTCCAAGAAAAAAAACGAAAAATGTTGACATAAGGCACACAATTTACTAGCTTTACAAGAGGAACATGAATGAATGAATGAATGAATGATTGGAAGTTTTCTGGCATCCTGAGGAGGAACATGAAACTCTTGAGTTAATTACTTTAGGAGCCGCTGTTTTAACGTCACTCTCTCACTCCATTGGCATCTCAAACCTCGGTATTTCAACCCAAGTCTGTTCACTGGTCCTCTTGCATTTATTGCATCTTTCTTTACCCAGTGTTACCCTACCTTTCACAAGAACTACTTATCCTACATACAGAACAGCTACATATGGAACAGCCTCCCAGATGATGTGCAGTTGGAACTTTGGAAGTTCAAGCGATAAAGCAATGCATTGCAACCCTCATATTATTCTTCTTGCATCGTAATACAACTTTATCTATTCACCTATTTGTTATTTTTTTCTTTTTTAATAAGTGGGATCTCTTCTTTCTGTATTTCCTTTTCCTTCCTCTTACCTCTTCCTCATGAACACCATATTCTTTGGAAACTTGAGTTTCAAGTCAATTGGTCCCCCTGGCCTTGTTCTATGTCAATAGTTTCATCATTGCAATACAATAATAAATTAATAATTAATAATAAAATAATAATAATAAATAAATAATAATAATAATAATAATTAAATAAATAATAATAATAAATAATAATAATAATAAATAAATAATAAATAATAATAATAAATAAAATAATAATAATAATAATAAATAATAAAATAATAATAAATAATAATAATAATAATAAATAATATAATAAATAAGTAATAATAATAAATAATAAATAAATAATAAATAAATAAATAATAATAAATAAAATAATAAATAATAATAATAATAAATAATAAATAATAATAATAATAATAAATAATAATAATAAATAAATAAATAATAAATAATAATAATAAATAATAATAATAATATAATAAAATAAATAAATAATATAATAATAAATAAATAAATAAATAAATAAATAATAAATAATAAATAAATAAATAATAAATAAATAATAAATTAATAATAAATAATAATAAATTAATAATAAATAATAATAATAAATAATAATAATAATTAATTAATAATTAATAATTAATTATTAATTAATAATAATAATAATAATAATAATAATAATAATAATAATAATAATAATAATAATAGGGGTAGGCGTGTTCAGATCCGTGGTCGATTTATGATCTGTTGCTCCGGGGGATTTCTTCTCGGGCGAAGCCTTCTGGTCGTAAGCAGAGGTGCTCGGTGCTGGTCGCCTGGCGACGGTTGGAAGGAGGAAGGTTTCCTGCATAGTATTAAGCAAGGGCTTCTCCTTACCAATATGCAGGGCTTCCAGGAGGCGCAGGTGGCGGTGGTCTGGAGCTTGATCGATAATATCACAATTTTTGAAAGTAAATTGTATTTTTCCTAACTATACAAACCTGAGGTCCTTTACATGAGGAATTAATTCCAGCTACGCTGAAAGTAATTCCTCATGTATAGGACCGAGGGTTTGTACGTATATGGTGTAGAAACAATTCGAAATTTTGTGCAATGGTCTCGTCGAGAGATCCTCTGATTATGGGTAGCCCTGGCATGGTTGAATATTGCTCCCTCCTGGGGCGTGGCAGGAAATTCTTTTCGAAAGGCGCATTGTGGTCATACCAATGTAGGTGTCACGGCATCCTTGGACGGGGCATGAGTACCAGTGCCGACCGAAGCCTCCGAGTCTCTCAAATTTCAGAACATCAGATGTTGTGTTACGTATACAAGTTCGTAGCAGTGACTTCTCAAAGAACATTCCTACTAAAAGTATGTGGGCAAATAAGCATCCATTTCCGTATAATCAGAAGTACTGCAACTCTTACTTTCAAAAGTTTAATACTTTACTTGATAATATACTAAAGCCGAAGTTAGTACTTTACTTGATAATATACTAAAGCCGAAGTTAGTAAGTCATTCCTAACAGAAACTAAGATCGTATACAATATCTAAGGCAGGAGTTTATTTCCTAAATATATACGTTAATAGTTACAGTATTGAAGATTTTTGAAATAATGTAATCAGAGGTGTACGCCTGGCAATCAACTTTATCTGTCCACAATTAAGGAATTAATCACAGTACTGTCATTTTGCTTTTACATACATAATTACGGCTATTATTTTTGCTGGCAGTAGTAGTAATAATAGTAAATTATTCTGTTTCAGCAATTTTCAGTTATTAAATTCCCTGAAAATAAATAAGGTCTTTCCGGTAATTATTAAGAACTATTGTTATACATAGAAATAATAGAAATATAAAACAATCTATATAAAAAAACTGAAATAACGATTATTATATAATATATAATAAATATATAATATCTATATATATATATCTATATATATTATATATATATAAAGAAAAATTCAGAAATATAAACACAAAGGGTAACAATAATAACACAGTTTATCATTACGCATCATGGGGGAAGGGGGGTACGTACCATGAGTGGGAGCATTAGTAATGTGCAATACCAAAGGCTCTTAATAGTTATTCCTAACCTAGACAAAAGCGAGATATCTCCCTCCTGTATGAACGTCAGACAAATGAAGTTATTACTTGGAATTAATGTGCACGCAGAAAAATTTAAAGAAAACAGAATGAATAAAAATATATATATATAAAAAAAACTCACCAATACGCCTGCATCACATCCAAAAAAAATTATAACTAAAAAAACTTTGAAAATAAAAAATAATGAACAGTGCGCTAAACAGGCAAGATTTTTTTGAAATATAGCAATCGCTACAAAAATTCCAAAACAAATAAAAAAAAACATGCACATAAAAGATATGATTAAAAAAGTTTTACAAATAGGTTTGGCACTTTTGATAGCATTCCAATATAATCTTTAAAAGATCGATTCATCCTTCTGAAGCAAATTATGTGAAAAGCTGCTAATAATTTTCCCGACTTACACCTAAATATTTGTCATTTGCATTTCCACTTCCACCAAAATGTGCCTATCAGACATAGAGGTATTGATTGATTATGAAATTTAGGCCTTGAAGACCAAGCGCCGGAAAACCATCAGGATTATTCAGCGCCCTAATGAAAATGAAATATATAAATTAGTATAATTTGAGGTACAATTCTTATCCTATTTTCATACACGAAACACCTGAGGGCAACGAGCACTTTGTTTCGAGATGACAAGCAACCGTGTATAGTAATGTTATCGTATTCAGTTACTATTATTATTATTATTATATTATTATTATTATTGATAAAGCCCTCTACTTTTATTGCCCAAAGAAACTACGAAGACGACTCTCCACTTGGTATTCGCTTCATAGGTTACTGAACCCACGGCAATTTTTACTCATAAATATACGCCTATAGTTACTGTTAGTTATTATAAACACTGTGCAGCTTAGGACTCCTATGACTAATCGGTTGCGTTAAGTTCTTTTTTTTTCCATAGTCCTACAGCTATTTTTCAAAAATTGTGTCGCTTCCTCCGAGTTTCGATTATACTCTTTCGTACTTAAGAGGTTTTGTTTCTTCACCGTATTCTCATTTACATATAATCAAATAGTCTATCATGAAGAATTCAGCCCTTGCAGAATTGCAAAACGCCGTCTGATCCACACATTCCCCTAACAATTACCAAAGCATTTCCTATAAGGAATGCTCATGTCGAACAAGGGAACAGTCATGAATAATTAAATCATACTTCACTATTATTCTCATTATTCAAATTTGCCGTCATTAATATGGAACAAGCCATTAACTTGCAAAGCAAGCTTCCACTAAACAGAATGCAAAGAATACTTCCTTGGAGACGATGACAATACCCCAGAACGATATGGAACGTTCAAAACCATTAAACCCTGCACAGCCGTCACGGAGATGACGAAATCGCGACCCATCATCTCAATTACGAGAACTTTACAACTGACGCAGTCCCTCCGCCATGATCCTCTTTGGCCTTGCTAGGAGAGGAGGAGGACGAAGAAGCGAGGAATCCTAGATTCGCTAAAAGACTATCTACATGCAGGGAGCGAGATTCGTATCAGGTCGATCAGCCGTTCTCTTTCGATTTAACAACTCCACAGCTCCGCCTTTGATCTCGGCGCCTGGCGGCTCTCAGGGAAAAGCTGCGTTTCAAAGATATGCCTCAGGTGTGTGAAACCTGCAAGATTACGGGGGAAATACTGAAAACTACGGTGACGCTAAATACAAACAGCTACAGAACATGTCTTGTCCCTGTCCATCCAAACTAATCCTTCCATTTACATTCAAATTTGGTATAAATTCCACACATTATTTTCAGAAAGGTCCAACTCATCCTTACTGTTTTCAGACATTGCTCTTAAACCACTCCCACTCATTTCAGAAATTTCTTCTCAAGTCTATTAATTTCAGAAATTAATATAACAGAAAACAGAATTTAGCCCAGAGGCCAAGCGCTGGGACCTATGAGGTCATTGAGCTCTGAAACGGAAATACAGTAAAAAAAGTTTTGAAAGATGAAACAGGAGGAAAACCTCGCAGCTGCACTAATGAAAAATTTTAGGAGAGGGTGGAAAGTAAGTTGGAGGAAATAAAATATGAATGGAGGTACAGTAAAAGGAATGAAAGGAGTTGCAGCTAGGGGCCGAAAGGACGTCGCAAAGAACCTCAATATATAACGTCTACCATGCATAACTTGAGATGCACCGACAGCACTAACCCCCCACGAGGTCAGAAATTTCTAAATCAAAATCACCCCTATTTTTAGACATTTCTAAATCACACTAATAATTTTCAGACATTTCCCCTAAATCAAGTCTACTAATTTCAGAAATTTGAAGTCATGTCTATTATTTCCAGAAATTTCTTCTAACCACGAATAACATTGTCGTAAATGTCTTCTAAATCAAACCCTTCTAAATAACCACAGCCTTGTAGTCTTAATTTTTGTTCCAATTAAAACCTTTCATTACCTGGGGTAGCTAAATCACCCTTCGTATATAAAGGACCTCCAATTCCAGGAATTTTCTTCGACGCCAGCCGTTATGTTTTAAGAACCTCGTTTTTTTTTTTTTTTTTTTTTTTTTTATCGGACGTTTATTGTGAACGATTTTCTTAATGTTAAGCATTATATTATCTAGAATTTTCCTTAATCAAACTCAGTTCCTTTTTACAAGCATAACTTTTTACTCTTTAAAAAAAAAAAAACTATTTTTGGCATCTACTCAACATCAACCTTTAATCTCGGAAATATATCAAACATGACATTTGACATTTTTTATCAAACCTAATAATTTCAAGAAATGTCTAAATCAAGCCCGTTTCAATTGCTTCTTCGAAATTAATTCAAAATAAGGAATCTTAAAGATTTTTCTTAAGTAAGCAATGCTCTTCTCAAGTAAAGCTTTTTTATTTCTTCTTTTTTTTTTTTTTTTTTAACCTTCCTCCTGGCTTCTTAATTAAATTCAACTTTTTACTATCGTGAAGACTTGACTTTTTGGGGACTTCGTTAAAATAATGTGGTCAAACTCAGCCTTTCATTTACCGGTTTCTTGTGGTCCAAACCTTCAAAACCGGCAAGAATTTATAGTCAAACAGTATACACTATGTATCTAAAATACTGTATCAACTCCTAACTTATCACCATGTTTTAGGTTTCTGAGGACAGGTCGTACTTCTTGGAAAAACTAGCCGTTATTTGAAATTTATTTGAAATTAGGTAGTATAACTATTTAATATTTTGCTTTACATTACTGTATTATGTACTTGCTATCCTATAAATCGTTCATCTTTCTGATAATATTTTAAAGAACATGCAATAATACAGAGAACTTTTTTAACTACATAACTTCAACCCCTACAATGCAAAAATGTTAACTTAGGGTAATTATCGATTCTTCATGAATGTATTGCTGTATGCATAAGGAATTCTTATTCAACTGAAAACTTAACGGATACCTTTCTATTGTAAACCTTCCACGAACTGTAAAGCCTTGTCCCAAACCTTTGTGTAAAGCATTATCTTAATATCTTAGTATTTCATGGTAAGTGGTACCGACAAAAAATTTATTGTTCTAAAGGGTCCACAATAATACAAAGTGTAAAAAGTCCGTGTATAATTTTGAAGACTTTACAGAAAGCTTTCGAACCCTTCCCTGGATTCATCTTTAGTCCAAATGACGTGATAGAGAGTTTTTCCCTAATAAAATTTATTATACAAAAATAGATACATCTTATATTTTGACAGTCCAATTTTGTCATTTGTGAGAGAGAGAGAGAGAGAGCGAGAGAGAGAGAGAGAGAGAGAGAGAGAGAGAGAGAGACTCGTGTTTGACTATGATAACAGCTTAGATCTGGCCAGGATATGAAAAACGGTCCTAGCAGCGCAACTTCTTTTTACACTTTTTTTTTTTTTTTTGCATGCGGATGTTAATAATTCTGCAAGAGGCTGTAGTATGTCCTACGCCTTCAGACTCCATAAAATGTGATTTTAATGCCGTAATTTACAACATTGGAAAACAAAAGTACCGTTTTATTTCTATGGCCTACAAATAGCGCCGAAACCGGTCAGAACGTACACTCAGTTTCTATTTTTCTTTTTGGTGATGAGTTATATGTATGAGTGTGTGTATAATATATATATATACACATATACAATATATAAAAAAAATATAATATATATCTATATATATATATATATATACATACACAGAGAGAGAGAGATGAGAGAGAGAGAGAGAGAGAGAGAGAGAGACGTGCAAAAAAATATATCGTCAGCAATTGATACGTCTCCTTCCAAAACCCATATCAAAAAATAAATGCGCAATGGCTGGCTTAAGAGGCAGGCTACAGGGATCATTTACTCGAACTTCATCCGTCGTTGTGACCTTTCGTTTACAGAGAACATTTTCAAACAGGAAAATAGAAGATATATCCGCCTAATTCCAACAGGATACTTTGATCATTAATTATGCTATTTTCAACACAAGGATAAATAAATTTTCAGGGATAAATAACTTTTAAATGACACCAAAGTGAGTAACCCAGCTCAAGAACTGACTTTGTAAACTTCACCTACACAAGAATGTTACTATAATAGATTCACATCAACCGAGCATTTGATGTCTAGGCCAGTCCCTTACGACGCTCGCGATTAGCTGCTGAGAAGCCAATCACAGGGCTGGAAACTCTCAGTCTCTCGAGAGAGTTCACATGGGCAAGATGTATGTTCCTCCTCTCCTGAGGGATACTTTTCAAAGACTTATCCCTCAGGAGAGGTGGAACATAGATCCTACCAATGTGAGCTATCAAGAGAGACGGAGTTTCCAGCGCTGTGACTGGCTTATCAACAGCCAATCAGGAGCGTCGTAAGGGACTGGCCTAGACATCAAATGCGCGGTTGATGTGAAACTACTATAGGCACAAATGTGGTCGCGTTTATGTCTGGATTACATTACGCGTCATATAAATGGGATTACAAACACAAGCGTGAATCGGTATAATTACTAATACAATGGTACCAGTACCGTAACAAAAAAAAAGAAGAAAAAAAAAGTGGCAAAAATATTAATATTGAAGTCACATAACGTTTTTATGTCCAGTACAGTCACGTACACTGCTTGTTTAAGGTCAGTGCTTCCTGACTAAGTAAATGTACGAAAAAATTTCGTAAAATTAAAATTAATGAAGCTAATGCACCGTGTTGTAAATGACATTTATACGTTTTACTGCGTAATGGATGGCATAACTATCAATAAACAATATCTTATTGCCAAAGTAAATTATTTGGTTTGTAGTGTATAATATTGACGAATTCCAACACTTTTACTTTATTCTGCCTAAGTAGTCATTCTGACCTTATGTCATTTTGTGATGATTTAAAAAATATACAACTTTAAATTAATATCAGCATGAATATCCTAACAAGAAAACTAACCTAAAACAGACTGACACAAGAAATAAATTGAAACGAAAGTATCTTATTGAATTTTTTTTATTTTTTTTTTTTTTGGGGGGGGGGGAGGTGGGCCACTTTCGTTACCGTGCCAAAAAACTAGTGTATACAGCAAAATAAAAGTAACCACTCACTGTATTACTTTATTGTAGTTGGGAATAATGCAAAGAAAAAACTTGGTAAATACTTATTTAGGGCAGAGTAGACAATTTTTGTTTGCATAAATTCAAACCAAAATTTTGGCCTTCTAATTTTGCTATTTTGGTCTTTTGAACAAACTGCACTAAACTATAACTCTACCCCTTTAGGATAACATAAATCTCGGTAGTAAGAAAAAAATGACAAACAATTTAGTAGTTGGGTTTTCATGACGCTCTGATCCAGAATACAAATTTTTACGTAGTCTTAAGAATATTCAGACAAAATCATTACATTATATAGGATACTAAACGCTGTGAAACTTGATGCTAAGAATATACAACTGCAAGTGATGCACCCCAAATAATATTCTATGCTGGAATATTACCCCTTGATCATAAAGGGCGTTACGAATAAATTTACGAATTTTAGATTTACGAGTAAATCTAAAATTAATCAGCTTCTTTTCATAACGATACTGTTGTATATTACACAATACTAATGGATACTACTCGAGTCACACTCTCCTCTACTCTAAAATTCACAATAAAACTAAGGAGTGGAGGATTTCATTGCAAATTTCGATGCTTTTAGTTTCGTATCGAGCAGATTTCATTTTCTTAATCCAATTTACGCATAGAAAAGTACTTCACACTACTTTAAGAACAGATTTAAATTTCATAAATATAACAACACGTACGTTATAACATCTCTTGGAACAATTGAAGCCTGGACCGATGGTTACAAGTGGCCCAAACGGTAAGCCACCATGATCACACTTTTTAAGAATGTGCAAATTCCTAAATCACGACTGTTAAGAAATTAAGTGGAAGCACAACGCCTTAAGTACAGCCAGTGACCTTAGTGGGTTTAAGAGTAACTGCCAATATTTGCAATTACCGTTACTCTCTCTTTACATAACTGCAAAAATTTGCTATTGCCGAAAGAAGGCTCAAGGGTAATTGCAAATCTTTTGACAAGTGGTCAAAACTGTTAAATAAACCTTCTGCAGACACACTAAAAGGCTTAAGAAGCTTTGACGGGAAACCACATTAAATACGTAAACAAACAAACAAACACACACACACACACAAAGAAGGTGGTACATTTACTAGGACAAGAAAACTGCCGCCTGCTACACTTGAATAAGTTGACACACATTTCTACAATTATTTCTCTGTCTTTCGTTCACAATTAGAACCTTCCTAATTTTCTAACCTATGTATAACTATGTTAACTATTGTTTCGTTCTTGCAACTGTCCTCTAGCAAAGTATGCATCCTCGACATCCCGTGTTAAAATGCCTTAACCAGGAATACTAATACTGCGATTGAAATGTAAAACGGACTGCATAGACATTTAGGGCACAAGTGTAAAATTTTGCTTTGCCGTAATCAATATTGTTTTTGTTACAAATACATTAATCTGTAAATATATATAAAAAAAAAGCTTCTAACAAACAATTTTTCCTAAGGAAATTTTAAAACATTTTTTTGAGCACAGCCAAATACACAAAGTTGTAAAAGAATTAAATGAAGACCCTTAAATGAAACAAAGCCGCATGTGAAAAAGAAAATAAAAGATTCAAAATACCGCTTTTCTTCGCCAAAAAACACTAACATCAAAATCAAACAACACACAAAAAAAATAAAGATGACTAAGATTAAGTTTATATGAATACAAAGGAAGAAACTGGGTCCAAGAGAACTTGACAAAATATGGTCGATCAGAGTGAAGGTGCATCCAGAAAACTTATATATTGTTAGCAGCTTTTCTAAAGAAAAAAAAAAAACAACTATAATTTTGCTGAAACAAATCGTCTTTGCTGCGCCAGTCCATTATAAAAAAAATATTGGGAAAAGGGGACAGGAAAATAATTTATCAATTTTCTTAGAAAAAATGAGTGGGAGGGAAACATGTTTCATTTTTCACAAAACCTACCGTGACATAAGAAGTTACCAACATATTACAATACGGTAATAACTTGGACGATAACTTGTCAGTCATTTTAACTTCAGTAAAATACATTGTTATTAAGATCAACGTACAAACATTTATTTGGAACAGGACAACAGAACTGAAAACTTTGTTAAACTAGCTTCCACGGCTGAGCATGCCTTTAGCAGAGAGGAAACACACGCTGCTTTATCATATTAACTGAATTTCCGATCAACAACGGTAACAATGCGTATGCAAGTCTTTTATTATCATGAAATCTACTTTTTTTTAATATTAAAAAAAAATTACACGAAATTCCTCACAGTATATAAATATATACTTTCATCACAACTGAACGACATAAAAATCCAACACGCGTACAATCCAGACAAGAAAAATCCAGAAAGTGGGGGAAAAAAAACCGACAAAAAAAGCAAATTAAGCATAAGAATAAGCGATAAAAGAGAGAAAGGGGAATTTGAACGTGATCACCGCTACATAAAGTCGATAGTTTATGTCACGTCCGCTGTCAGCCTAGGACCCTCGTCGCGTACCACCACCTTCCCGGAGGAGGAGGAGGAGGAGGAGGAGGAGGGGAAAGAGAAACAAGGAACACAACCCAATCCCTAACTGAAAGGGCCTACCTTCCTCACCCCCTCCCCTGACATTCCCTTCCCGATTCAAGCCTCGTCACCCCCTCTACCAAACACCCTCTTCTCCTTCCCATGGACCTGGCCCTCACGTAGCCTAGCCTCCCTCCCTCCCCTCCGGGACCAGCCTAACCCGTTTAGATGGAGTCTCGGATATGGCGAGCGGGATGTTCATTTTTGTCCCTTTATCGAAGCCATCAGTTTCTTGTTTATCGTCAGAGACATCCTTTAAACGAGGGAATCCACTGGATGTCCTTTTCGGAATACAGAAGCTCCCTTTCGAGGAGGAGGAGGAGGGAGCAGGAGGAGGAGGAGGAGGATGAGGCCCTTGTCTCATAGTTATCAAGATCTCACGTTATGCTAACAACCCGTTCAGTCCTATGAATTAGACATTGTGGACGTCACATCAAAGACGACCATTTCGAAGATGGGGAGATGCTGGGATGCAGGGGATTTGTGGGGGCTGGGGCGCGGGGGCGGGGGGAGAGGCCTCGCACGGATGGGAAGGCTCCAAGGATGCTGCGGTCAGCCATTGTTTGGGTGTTTTTTTTTTTCGCTGTAACGTATATATACACCCTCCACATACGTAAGAAATAAAAGGAGAAAAATAATCGCATGCTTTGGATTATTCCGACAAATTATGAATAAATCAACAGCTCGGCCGCTATTGTTGTGCCTCTCCAATTATGGGGGGGAAGAGGCATTTATTTCCGTCGTTTCGTTCGTCCTGACAATAAGCATATAAAATTTTACACCTACCTCGTTGTGTCCGGTAAAATATGCACGTCTCACGATCCGCTGTTGCCGAATTTCCCAAAAAACACACTATAAGAGAAAGAATGGACCCATAATAGAAGCTTTTTTCATATAAGGACGCATATAAAAAATATATCAGTATAATGCGATTACTTTATACAGTCATCCTAAAACAATGGGATGATAATAATAAAGATTCCTTTTCGACAGAATAATGTAGTAAAAACGGACGCTCGCACAATCAAGCAGAGAGAGAGAGAGAGAGAGAGAGAGAGAGAGAGAGAGAGAAGCCAACATAACTGGCATTTTTAAGCATATATTATATAAAAGCAAATAACCATTTTGCCCTTAACATTAAAAACAAAACTTCGAGGAAGAACTATGTTCAAAGTTATTCCCGGGTTACTGAAGTAATATTCATAAGCCTTAATAACGAGTTCACGTTTATCATTATTACTGAAAAACTCTCTATCGCGAGAGTATATATAATGTTCTAAAGGGTCCACAATAATAATACAGTGTTAAAAGAGTCCGTGTATAATTTTCAAGTCTTAAAAATTATACACGGACTCTTAACACTTTGTATTATTGTAGACCCTTTAGAACTATCATTATTGTTATCAGTAACGTGAAGCAATAATAATAATAATAAAAAAAGGATACATTTACGGTGTGCCGTCATACTAAACAGTATAGCCTAAAATGAAAAAATGAAACTTGGGAAAGACATAAACCTATGCAAGTGTGTGTGCGTGTGTGTGTGATATTGCGCGCCTGTACACGAGCGTGTGCACACGACTTCGCACGTAAATATGTACGTATGTACACTGTGACCTAACTGTAACTTTCCTTATATTTCAGAAGAATTGTTCGTTCTTTAGACCTTGAGAGAGAGAGAGAGAGAGAGAGAGAGAGAGAGAGAGAGAGAGAGAGAAATCTTTACGAGTAATACAAGTGGTTTCGACACGGCGAGATTGTACATACATACCTACTCCAATAACAGCTTTAGCAAACGAACGCATCAAGAGACACAATATCACGATCTCACCGTGACTCATTAGAACAGAAGGCTCGATAAGCCTTCAAAATATCGGGGAGTAACGCATGAGCAAATTGCTTGCGGTAAATTAAAACATTATCCTAATCACTTTTTTGCGACGGCGCTATTGTTTCCCTGTCTGCGTCCAGTCAGGCCTTATTGACGGCGCGACGTCTATGTATAGTATCGATCGCGCTCCAGTTTTCACTTGCATTTATTCTTCCCCTGCGAACGAAGGCCCTACGTGTATGAATCGATCAAATACGCAACCTGACTGACTGACACACATACACACACACACACAACTACCACAACGCAGTATTCAATCACGAATCTGTAACATTAGCATAACAGGGTTATCCAACAAAAGAGCTATGTAATTACAAGCTATTACGGTTTAGATTTATCTCGAGTGTTTAATGCGTTTCCAAAACTTTATGTACCCTCATCCTTCTTGGAGGGGCTGTAGTAGTCCTTTGGGGGGGGCAGGGATTTGAGGGTGTTCCCCAAGGGTTAGGTATATAGGAGGGAGGGAAGGCGAGGGGGATGTGGTTGGGTGGGAGAGGGGAGGGAGGGGGGGGAAGAGGCACCCGTAACCGTAAGTCGCGAAGACGTCCGATAAAAATACAACACAAAATCGCCGTACAATTAGGCATCCTTCACGCCGTTTTCACCAGAAAGCAAAAATTCCCGGTAATTACGGTACACCATTATATCCTATATCTATACGTAATTAGAGCTCACGCCACACAGTGAGTCAAGGAGAGAGAGAAAAAAAAAGGGAAAAAAGGCTAATTTTCCCCTTGAATTTTTTTCCCTTTGTGCAAGTTCAAATGGGTAAGCAGCGGCAGGGAAAAAAATGTTTAATTAGACCGGGGGTTAAAAATCGTATATATACATTACGTCTCACTAATTTGTGTAAAGTTTCCGTTTATAAAGAGAACAAGTTAACACGTGCTCGTGTTTTATCGCCTCGTTTGACTGGTTACTCGCATGCCGGAGTAAAACAGCGTTGCATTACTACAAATAACGAGAGAGAGAGAGAGAGAGAGAGAGAGACAGCAGGCTAGACCTATACACTAACAGTACTATTGACCCTATGGTTGCGGATGATTCTAATAATAATTCATCTCTTCACCCCTACTGGATACGCAAGGAACGCTATAGTAGATTCACATCAACGGTGCATCTGATGTCTAGGCCAGTCCCTTACGACGCTCCAGATTGGCTGTTGATAAGACAATCTCAGGGCTGGAAACACTCAGTCTCTCTCGAGAGTTCACATGAGCAGGATCTATGTTCCACCTCTCCTAAGGAATACGTCTTTCAAAAGCATCTCTCAGGAGAGGTGGAACATACATCCTGCCTATGTGAACTCGAGAGAGAGACAGAGTTTCCAGCCCTGTCATTGACTTATCAACAGCCAATCAGGAGCGTCGTAAGGGATTACTGGCCTAGAAATCAACTGCACGGTTGATGTGAATCTACTATAATACCACATTATACAGAAACGAGTGTACTAAGCATTTTTCCACCATACTAGAAATCCAGAAAATAATAATGAACCATTTTACTTCCTATTCAACATGGCCCCACAGGATGACGCGAACTGACAACTGTCTTTAAACTAACTCTTCAAATGGCCCCAAGGATCATATGACGTGA
>NC_087202.1:78148692-78166192 GCF_015104395.2 Macrobrachium nipponense | reverse complement strand
CAGAAAAGAATACTGCAGTGGTGCGGCCATGTGATGAGAGGAAAGAAGACATCAGGAGAGTGATGCAGATTGAGACGGATGGTGGTCGAGCGAGAGGAGACCGAAGAAGCGAATGTGGATGGATATTGTTAAGAGAAGATCTGAGAGACAAACAGCAGACAAATGGATGATTGTGCATGAATGAACCAAATGGAGGAAAGCTGTCACAAACATCGACCCGACACAGAAGTGGGAGAAAAGATGCAGAGAAAGATATAAAAGATGACGAAAGTCAATAGAATCCGAATTACTTGATATATACAGAGAGATTTCGTTGTAATATCGACGTCATCAACTGTCAAGACTCACAAGCAACCTCCAGTTTTTCCCAGGTCCTGGTTTTTCCAAAGAGACGAAGCTACAATACTCCGATAAAGAGATAATAGCTTCCGTCTCTTTGGAAAGATATTCTAGACTGCAAAGTTGCGGAGTCTTGACGAACAGCGGAGATCAAACAATTAATGGAGATGACTGAGTAGAGGCAACATTTATTAAACAATGACTGAAGAAGACTACTGGTGGGAGTAACTGCAAATAGGATAAAAACTTCATCATAGAGAGGGTTTGGACTGGAATATTCTACTAAAGGAAAAGCATAGGAAAGAAATATATTAGGCAGCTCAAATTGATGAGAGAGAGAGAGAGAGAGAGAGAGAGAGAGAGAGAGAGAGGAGAGAGAGAGAGCGAGGAGATATTCACCAGAGCCATTTATTCCCGCATACCAACGATGAATACTACCCTTCGATTTAAGCTAATCACTGTAACATTCGTCCCCATTATCTGAACAAAATGATGTAATTGGCTTCTCGCAAGTTGACGATCGCTACCACTAAATTCACCTGCAAAAAAGGACCGAGCGGCTGCCCAAATCACGTCAAATGATTGAGCAAACACAGAGATTGGCAAAGAATCCAACATTCATCACACTTGCAAACATCATTTACATTCTCATAGTACATAAAAATCGCCTATTATCAGTAATGTACTACATACAAACCTAACAAGAGAAAACATACATATCTTAAACTTGAGAGTTATTACAAGATGATCTTGTGATAATTCTCAGCTCCTGTGGGCACCAGAAGTGTTGGAATATCCAGAACGACTTGAAGAATAATGAGAACAGAAGGGAAGGTTAAGACGAGTGGAGATTCGTATTAGACAGATTCAATCTAAAGTGTCTATAATTGTATTTCTTTAATATTTTGATATGAGATTATACTTCCATTTACAATGACCGCTTAAAGCATGATGAAGGTAAGGATATATATTATATAATGTATAGGTGTATATATATATATATATATATATATATATATCTATATATTACACTATATACTTATATTTTATTTTTATATATACATATATCATATTATATTATATATGTACTATACATATATATATATCTATATATATATATATATACATACATATATATGTATGTATATATATACATATATATATTTAACAAAACTAATTTAGCAATTTAAAGTACTGGTACCACATTTTTCGCAAACTTCCAAAAAGTACTTTACTGCTATTAGAACATTTATTATTACTAATACTAATAACAACAGTACTGCTACTAATACTTTTACTACGTTTGCTTCAAAAAACATAATAGCATCAAACTTATCAAAATGGAGAAGAGTAAAAACAACAACGGTAATTAAGAAAAAATTTATTAAAATATGTCCATTATAGATTTATCGCCACTGACTTCAACAAAATCACGGTCTTTGAAAATGCCTGTCATCGAATTATCACTGTAATTAGCTGTGCATATCTCTTGCAAGTAAGTCCAGGAGATATATTCCCTCTACAAACAAAATCACTCCACATCTACCCACAAACACATAATATATATAAATGATATTTTATCTTATAAATCTAGTGAATTTGAGAATAAAGATTCAATTAGGAATCAAATAACGGGATCAAGTTAGAAATGATACCAAAGGTGAAATCCCTAAGTTTCCTATGTGGACGAAAGATGATCAAACAGATATAGATGGCTTGGACATGTCCTTCGCCCAACTACTGACAGATTAGTAGGTGATAGTGTGAGTTGGACTCCTATGGGCACCAGAAGTGTTGCTAGATTCAGAACTACTCGGGGAAGACTTATGCGAGTAAAAATTGAGTAAGATCAGTACAGGAAAGCCATACGTGGTTGAACTTCACAGGGTTCCTTCGCTTCAGCGGCACTGAAATAAATAAATAAATAAATATAAATAAATAAATATATATATATAATATATATATATGTATACACACATATATACGTGTATATATAATATATATATACATATATTCACCACTGCTCAAGGATGAAACTCGCCACGGCGGCCCGCATCTCTATCTGTCGCAATGTTGCAACTCAACGCGAATAATTGGCCCCTTCATCTATATTCCGTCCGTGTGGGACGTAAAACAGATAAAAATGCCTTTATATGACCGGGAGAAGCAAAAATCCGTGAGTTCTACAATGCGTAATAAACCATATATTTTCCCTTTCATGGGGTCGTTACTTATTGCTCTGTCCGTAATTGGGCTATTCGATTTTACATTTTTCTTACCTCCACTGGCAGCAAGGAAAGCGCTTCTCTCCCTTGTGTGTGTGTGTGTGTGTGTGTGTGTGTGTGTGTGTGTGTCCCTTTCTTTAGGAAAACATGTCAAGGAGAATGTTCATTGAAAAGCCTGTGCATTTGCTAGAAACGAAAAAAAATGAAAGACGTTCAAAAATATTCCCAAGAATTTTTTTTTCAGGGACTTCTGATAAGGAAAATGTTAGTCTTGCATCCCGTGTGTGTGTGTGTGTGTGTGTGTGTGTGTGTGAGTTCAGGAAAAATACTTTGCGTTGTGTTAAGCAAGAAATTTCTTCATTCATAACATCTATGAATGTGTGTGTTCAGGAAAACGTCCCTTGAAAATGTTCATTACAAAACCAATTTACTGAATCTGATAATACACAGGCAGGGACGCGCGGCCAAAGACTCGCCCGGCATATTTCACGAACGCCGCTGAAATCTCGAAATGAATTAGTGCTTTAATTAAAGGAAGGAGACTATGCAATTTCCTGAAATACGTCCTGAAATTAGCAAAGCCTTCTGCCACTTGTTGCCGAAAGCAAATGTAGTTTATTGGACGGTTTTAGGAAGGCCGGGAAGGAGGAGAGGCGGAGAGGAGGGGGTTTAATATCCAGACCCCTCCACCCACCCACACCAAGGATCCGGCCTCCCCCTACCCTTGGAAAGCAGCTGGCTGAACGCTGTTTAAATAAATACGTTATGGTACCATTTTGCCGCGAATTAAGTGCCTCTAAAGTTAACACTGAATAATGTATATATACGAAGATGCCACACCGTCGCTACCGACCGACTCGGTCGTGTTGCAAAATGTTTCCGCTGTGCTACTTAAGCTACTGCTACTTCCCGCTAGGAGGAACATTAAACAAGCTGGCCGAGAGCAGGCAAGGATATCGTTCCGATGTATCTCACATTCAATAAAACTATCGTAAAATTTAAATGATCCCGCCAAGGAGATTCGTCCGGGATCTATAGCCCCGAAATTCTTCTACTAACCACGTTGGGCCACAGTAATTATGTTTATTAAGTTAAATTCTCTCTCCGTCTCTCTTTCTATAACCATTTTCGTCCATAACGTTATCCACTGTAATTATACTTAGTAAGCTAATACACTCTCTCGCTCCCTCTCTCTCTGACACACACACACACACATACACACGCGCGCACACAAAACCGCGTTACAAAACTCGAGTGCTGGAAAAAAAAAAAAAAAAAAACGAATAATAGTATAATTTCACCCCATGTCGGCTGACCCCCCGCTGAGCGAGAAGAGCGACTCTCGGAGTTTGGGGGGAAGGGGGAGGGGTAGGGAGGGACTGCTAGGGAAGCTTACGGGGAAGAGAGAGGATAGGGGAAGGGGGAGGGAGAGGAGGAGGAGGAGGAGACGAAGAACAGAAGGATGCTGGGAGGCCCAGTCACCAGACCGCCTATCATCTCACAACCTTAAGACCGGACATGAGAAACTCTCTCTCTCTCTCACAAGTCTGGCCCATCATCATTCATCCGACTTTGTCCTTTTCCTTTCATTCTTTGCTACGATCACAGAAGTGAAAACGATTAAAAATATATCTTAAAATTTCGACGACGACGAACTGCAAGAGAATAGCACAGTTGTCCAGGAACAGAAGGATGCGCTGATAGTATGGGGGTATCCCATCTTCCTCCTCCTCATCTTTATCATCCTCCTCTTCCTCTTTCTCCTCCCCCTCCTCCTCTTTATTCTCCTCCACCTCCTTTTTATCCTCCTCCTCCTCTTTATCCTCCTCCTCCTCCTCTCCATTCTCCTCTCTCCTCCTTTTTCCTCCTACCCCTCTCCTCCTCCTCCCTTTCCCTCCTCCATTCTCCTCCATCCTCCTCCCCTCCCTCTCCTCCCTCTACTTCTTTTCTTCTCCCTGGCCTGTCGGATTCAATCAATCTTGGCTTGAGGATGTTTTTGCCGAGCGATTTACGACCGACGGGGAACAAGGCAGCGCTGAGGCAACGCGTCGTAAACCCGGCTGACGAGCACCGACTTCGACAGGTCATAAAGTGTGCGTGGCGGCCCGACGCTGGTAGTAGTAGTAGTAGTAGTATAGAAGTAGTAGTAGTAGTAGTAGTAGCACCAGCAGCAGAAGTCGAACCATCGGAAATAAACTCATAAACGCACATGCGTCTACAAGTATCACAAAGAAAAGCAGCAATAACCAAGGAATCATATAAACACTTAAGGAAAGTCGACGCAGGTGATTCATAAGTAGTAGTATAGAAGTAATAGTAGTAGTAGTAGTAGTAGTAGTAGTAGTAGTATAGTAGTAGTAACATAATCGAAGCCTCGGATATAAACGCATAAACGCACATGCGTGTACACGTATCACAAAGAAAAGCAGCAATAACCAAGGAATCATATAAACACGAGGAAGGTTAATATAGGTGATGCATAACATGTATAAAACGGAAACCCTAATCTATATATGTGTAGCAGAAACAGCAATAGCCCTATCTTCGGCAATACACAAAGGAGAGCGCGCATACACAGTCAGCAACCCTGCATTGAAAGTCTTGCACGACAGGATCAACGCTGAACAAATAAAATAAAATAAAAATTGTTCAAAAGCAAGGCAAGGCAAGGAACAACGGTCGGATGTGAACACTGAACAAATGACCCAACAAAGGCAGAAAAATTACCACTCCCAAATGGACTGAAAAAGCTTCAAAACTCTTCAACCAGTATAACCTACAATCCACGACTCGTAACATATAAGGAGACGGGGGAATATTGTCAAACACACATTAAGTATAAACTTCCATGAGTCTCTCCAATATTTTCTAAAAATCAGTAGTTTACTTAAAACCCTCGCTGTTAAAATTCTTTAAAAAATAAATTAATTAATAAATAAAGGAACAACTATTAGTTTATAACATGAGAAATAAACACTTAAATGATCGCCCCCCCCCCCCCTCCCCCGTTACATTCCATTCGGAGTGCCTCTTCTTAAATAGTGCAAAAATATTATTGTTAACATTATTATTATTATTATTCAAAATTTGAACCCAATTAATGAAGGTAATAGAAAATACAGAAAAGGAAGAAATCGTTCTCCAAATAAATTTCCTTTCCACAAATTACATCATTCAAACACCTCTTTATATACATATGTGTGTGTAGAATCTACTGGTCACTTTTTCACCAGATACATATGCAACTGTAATAGCCGCAATGCCCTCTTAACTTCTTGAATTCTTTGCTCTTTTTGGGATACGCTTGTCGCTACAAAGCCTGAAGATCCAAGTCCAAAGACATTTTTGAAGACATCACAATTTCATCAAAAATGTCTTTGAACTTGGATCTTCAGGCTTTGTAGCGACAAGCGTATCCAAAAAAGATTAAAGAATTCCAGAAGTTAAGAAGGAATTGTGGCTATTACAGTTGCATACATACATACATACATATACATACAACATACCTACATACATACATATACATACATCATACATACATACATATATATATATATATATATATATATATGTGTGTGTGTGTGTGTGTATGTATGTATGTATGTATATATATATATATATATGATATATATATATATATATATATATATATATATATATATATGCATTAAGCTACAAATGTTCTTTAATATCCAATTCACTATTTTCATGTGCGTTGCCAGAAGGGGAATCTTTCAGTTGATAAGTTCGCCTTTCCATGGGCTCGAACCACGCAGAAAGTCACTCAAGACTGCAGCGACACGCCCTAAACCACACAGCCATCAAGTTCTTGTTCCGTGGTTCGAGCCCATGGGACGGCGAATTTACCATCAACAAAAAAATTCCCCTTTGGTTAACATTATATGAAAATATGTAAATTCCGAGGTACAACGATTGGATATTAAGGGACATTTGTAGCTTAATGTTTGTTTATGAATCACGGTGAAGTGATGAGATATATATATATATATATATATATATATATATATATATATATATATATATATATATGCTGTTAATCCTGTACCCTTATCCAAATATATTTATTTGCAGCTTTCCTATAGGACTTAATCTTTTAATATTATCAATAAACAATGATATTCTTTAAAAAATAAATTGAAGTTTTTCACAACTTATTTACAATCAGTCACAGGCAACTCACTAGTCGGAAATATCTATAAACGGACTCTCAAGTAGATGGTGATATTGAAGAAAAAAAAATCCGCCTTAGACATGTCTGATAAGTTTAAATTCCTGAAATTCCGCCTACAACATGAATGATAGTTTAAATTACTGAACAAAAAGTTCCGTTTAAATTTTAGGAACAGTTTTAAGGCCTCATGGTCTTAAAAGTTTAATTCTTGAGCGTTAACTTTCCTCCAGTCAGGATTTAACGCTTTAGGATAAGGCCAGCATAGCAGTACTAGATAAGAAAATGTGTAATTACAAGTGAGAGGTAGGAACAACTTGATCTAGACGAAGATCTCTGCCAAAAATCGGTGAAGAATCGAAGTAAATTTAATACCGTATGTATCAAGATTAGGTTTTCCTTTAGGTGCACAGAACGGAAGGCTCCTCCTTGAGTAGTTCGATTTTTTTTTTTTTTTTTTTTGTGTATGGTGTTTTTACGTTGCATGGAACCAGTGGTTATTTAACAACGCGACCAACGGCTTTACATGACTTCCGAACCACGTCGAGAGTGAACTTCTATCACCAGAAATACACATCTTTGCACCTCACGGGAATGCCCGAGAATCGAACTCGCAGCCACGCCACCGAGATGACAGGTCAAGACAATACCGATCACGCCACTGAGGCGCTGTGAGTAGTTCGAGTTTTAACTATATTGCTGTCCTATTTTACTCTGGAAGTACGTTATCAATGAAGACTAAAAAGAGACTTATAATTACGAAAGAAAAGACATGAACCTACAACAATACTTCCTGCAAACAACTGAAATCAAAACTAAATTCAACTTCTTTTTCACACCACAAATCTACCATATCTATTCTTTAAGGTCAGAAAGACTGCGATCTGCCAATATATGAAGCCGGTACATTCAAATTCTAAATATGTTTTGACCAATTTTGCAACCTGAAAAAGTCTTCCCTCAAAAAGATCTCGAGTTTTCTGGATCGGCATTAGGCAACCAAACTAAATGGTAGAAGAATCTGCACGGGCGCATATTTGTACAACCGTCTACACGTTCCAGGAACATGGTAAAACCAAGCCCTTAGAAAACTGAATATCGTACTTACTTTTCTGGAGCGGTCGCAAAGAGGTCAGATGTTGGGCAAGCATCCACTGCAATAAAAACAAAACACTACAATTTTAATGTCGCAAAAAATTGTTCTTCAAATTTCAAGGTCAAAACTAAAAAAAATACACTTTTCCCCAAGTAGAACGATCAATTATTTCTAGCTTTTAGCTTTGAAGATAAAAGATTTTCACAAATCATCAATCTTGCTTAAGAAATCACTGGTCCAACTTCCTGTTGATAATCCTACAGGAGCTCCAAGAACATCTGCCAACTATATTTAAATTAGTCAAGACGAAAGCGCTTGGATTTCTGCCTATCATTTTCCTGTGGTATTCGCTTATTTAATGAAGGCACGTGCATCTAATGTGATTTTTTAAGCGTTTAAATTAAAAGAGCCATAAAAAAATATTTTAATGTAATTCATTGCATTACCGAAATTGCCTGTTCTCTAACTCCCAGACAAATTATGTCTACGATGTATTTGCATATACACATAAATATGGGTCTCCATTTTTTACTGGATAGTTACAACAGTTTGAAAGATACTAATAAATATGAAAAAGCTCTTACTAGTAAGTGAACAAAAAGCTCTTACTAGTAAGTGAACAATTCTTAAAAAAAAAAAATCACTCACCTAAAAGCGGAAGGATCTCCAAATTAACTGGTAATCGAAGAATATTCTCGCAGAAATTTTTGAAAGCAATTTTTCCATTGCACTTCCCGTTCAGAGAAAAGCAGTATTAACAATTAAAGACTATTGAGATGTAAGTAGATATATAGCAAATCTCAGATCAGATTCAAATGAGGAGAAAAGAAGGCAAGTATTTTTTCCAATTACAAACAAAGCTCTTCGAACTCATCGTGCAGGGGTAGAGTATCTTTCAACCCACAATAATTCTCGGTAATTCAATCCAAATTTGACTTGTCAGTTACTGGACTTTTCCTTTGGGAAATTAAGTAACTTCTCCCTGATACAAAACTCTTCTTATAGTGCTGAATACGCGAACTACAAAATAACTGTTACAGATGATGATATATAATGCCAGCTCAGCTCTCAATAATCCACAATTATAAACATTAAAATCCCTTGTACCCAAGCAGATCCATATTCTTTTTCAGTGTTAAAGAAAAGAGTCAACTGATGTTCTGTGGACGCTAATGCCTTACAAATGGAAGATTCAAATATAACTAATATATCAGCTTCGGAATAACAAAACTACACACTACAAGTATAAAATTTCTCTCTTTTCTACGTACAATTCTTGCACTTAGCTAGTTTTCAATATTACAGCATAAGCAATAATCAGGCAGTATCTTTCATGCTCAGTATATAGTACTGGTTTTGGTTCTAAAAATGCAAAATGGCAATAATTTTCCAAATAAGTCCTATTCAGTTAATAACAATAATTTGGTACGTAAGGAATTTTGGCAGGTTTTGGAGCTTTGTCATTGTAAATTGTTAAGGCTGAATCAAACTCTTTCAGAGCAAATACATGATTTCAGGATTCTGCTTGGCAAAGGAGTATGTGACTTGGGGACAATTCAATTTTTACACTGGTGGAGAACTATAGTAGATTCACATCAACCGTGCATATGATGTCTAGGCCAGTCCCTTGCTACGCTCCTGATTGGCTGTTGATATGCCAATGACAGGGGTGGAAACTTCCAGTCTCTTGAGTGTTCACATAGGCAGGATGTATGTTCCACTTCTCCTAAGGGATACTTTTGAAAGACGTATCCCTCAAGAGAGGTGGGACATACATCCTGCCTGTGTGAACTCTCTCGAGAGAGACAGAGTTTCCAGCCCTGTCATTGACTTATCAACAGCCAATCAGGAGCGTCGTAAGAGAATGACCTAGACATCATATGCACGGTTGATGTGAATATACTATAGCAGCATACTCTGTGCTATCCTATTCATTTTGTTCTATGTAGTAAAAGGCTGGGTTCTGCTGTAAATGAACGAAAAAGCCTAAGACTGAGGTTTCAATACTTTTAGTGCTCTACGAAGCTGGAATCTGCATTTCTACATATGAGAATTTCATAGGAATGGTACCTACAGCAATACATTAAAGTTTTTCTTACTGCACGACGTAGAATCTGAAGTTCTGATGACCAACAAGGAGTTAGTTGTCATCAGGAAAAACCATTAGTTTTTGAGACTGATTTGCTAACAGCTGTATGACGCTCCACCGAGTAAATCAATAAAATCATCTAACGTACAGAAATATTTAGCTTTTTCTAGTGCACTCAATTTTTTTTTAATTCCTCCCAATTAGCTTTAACAAGACACTGGAGTGGTAATCTTTGTGCTTGTGGGTTATCGTTTCTCTTAATATCATAGCATGTCAACCATCTCAATAAAACTTAATTAGTAAGCTGAGACTCTTGTTTGTTTGTATGGTGTTTTTACGTTGCATGGAACCAGTGGTTATTCAGCAACGGCACCAACGGCTTTACGTGACTTCCGAACCACGTCGAGAGTGAACTTCTATCACCAGAAATACACATCTCTCACACCTCGATGGAACGCATGAGAATCGAACTCGCGGCCACAGAGGTGGCAGGCCAAGGACATACCGATTACGCTACTGAGCCTCTTATAATAGGCCAATGGGTGACAAGGTGCCGATATGTATGTGGATTGTGTAAGTTCATCTGTATTTAGGAATCCAAAATCTTCACTCTCTTATCAGTAATACTGAGATTACCTATTGTCTAGGTGAAAACAATTCATGCTCATGTAACCAAATAATGAAAATAGCAGGGGTAGTAGAATAATCAACCCAACCATAAAATCATGAGTAATGACATCATTTGGAGGTGGGTAAAGGCAGCAAATGGTATTATTAACTTATAAGGTTAATTTGTACTGCCACTGCTTGGAGACGTGAACAGCGACTTCTGCTCTGCCAACGTGTAACTCCAGGGTGCAAAAAGTCCATGGTATTTCAGGGAAGGAACTGTGGCGTTATTGTTTGTTTGTATGGTGTTTTTACGTTGCTGGAGACAGACGTTATTCAGCAACGGGGCCAACGGCTTTACGTGACTTCCGAACCACGTCGAGAGTGAACTTTTATCGCCAGAAATACACATCTCTAACCCGTCAGTGGAATGGCCGAGAATCGAACTCGCGGCCACCAAGCTAGCAGGCCAAGACCATATCGATCACGCCACGGATGCGCTCTATGGCGGTCTTGCGCGCATGAATTTATATGCCTCAACAAAATGTTCTCAATTGCTACCTACGCCACAGGAAAGGTATTTTGGTAAATGAAAATCGGTAATTCCAAAAATCCAATGAAAGTTATGGCATTTTTTTTATGAACTGGTGCATGTGAGCAAAAGAGGGCAGTATTTTTATAAGAAAAAATAAATAAATAAACAATCGATGTTTTTGCAAATAAATACCTGGAGCCAAAGGAACATGGGGATTGTGAGCAGTGGTCAGATTATATATATATATATATATATATATATATATATATATATCTATATATATATATATATATATACTTTGCTGTTTTACTTATTCCCATGTTTGTTGAGATACTACAATAACCCGACTTTTAACTTAAATTGTCACACAGGCAACATACCCAAACTAATCACATAGGTAACAACAACTCAAAGGCATCATAACAAATATTAACTATTCTTCCTCCTGTGATTAAGACCAGTGGCACAAAAAAAGCCTAACACTGTCTTGTTTCAATCACGATATACTGAAGTACTACTTTCATTTGAATTCGTTTTAAATATCTTTAATGGACTGCTTAGTCCGTCCAAAGAGATGCGAAAAGAAAAAGGGAAAGGAAATTTCCACCAGAAATAGACTAAAATTTCATCTGCAATACTAATTTATACGAAACCAGTCCAAATGGTGATGAATGAAATGGAAGTAGTTTTAGCGTACAGCAGAAACATCATCTAAGCCCGGATAGAGGGGGCGGGAGTTAAAACAGAGAGAGGGAAGCCGTTCGCGAAACATCTGCCAAAACAAATTATGAAATGAGCCAGAGACAAAAGAATGGATGAAAGAAGGACAAAAGATAAAAACACCTGGAAAAGGCTCATTAATAAACAGCGACCCCGACTAGGAATTAAGGTTGAGATGATGATGATGATAAAACGAATGTCTTTCAAAGACATAACTTTGAGAGAGAGAGAGAGAGAGAGAGAGAGAGAGAGAGAGAGAGAGAGAGAGAGAGAGAGAGAGAGAGAGAGAGAAATTTTTTAGTTTGAAGTACAAATCTGCAAACCCCTTAATTATCCCATCAAGCTGCTACTAAAAATATGTTCTCTTTCAATCTATCTTTCTCTTGTCCTCTTTTCTTTGTCTATCTTTCTCTCCACTTAGATCTAGTTCAACATTTCCTCTCTCTCTCTCTCTCGCACGTCTACAGACGCACCAAACAAGCAAACATCTAATTATCGCCCATTCTTTCAAGAGTCCATCCATTCGATTACGCACTGCAAATGCAGTTGCGATTAAAAAGCGCAGATATGATCACTAATAACAATAAATATTAATCTTAACGTCTCCCAGTCCTGGATTACATCGTTAACAATTAAAGTGCGGTGCATTTGTCTTGCGAGATAATAAGGTAGATGGGAACGGTCTAAATAAGACTATCTTGCTTTTTATCATTACCCTTGCACTGGAAATACTACACGCTGAATATTAATACAAAAATTTAATTCTTATTTTTTTTTTCCCCTTTCCAACAACGCCTCTTTTGCCTTGAAGAACAAAGTTCAGCAGAACTGAGTGTTTTCTTTTTCCCGACATAAAGGATTTGAAAACTTCTTTCTAAACCTTAAGAAATTACAAATGAAAATCATCAAATTCACGGCTGCTTGATGTTCATATCTTTAAATATGGTTTACATCCACAACAGAAGTATATACATCAATGTACTTACATAAAAATACGTGCACAGCACACAAACACACAAACATCATACATATACAACAGATGTATGTATGTGTGTATATACATATATATATTTACATTTATCATATACCATATATTCGTGATTCAGTTATAAATATGCATGCATACATACATACATACATACATACATACATACATACATACATACATACATACAACATATATATATTAGATATATATATATTATATATATATATAATATAAATATAATATGTATATATATATAATATAATAATATATTATAAATAACATTTTACTTGTACTCCCAAATAAAAGGATAAAATGAACGACAGCACTAACACTGAAGCAGGGATAATAACTGAAAATAAGATACGTATCAAGAGAGTATTTACAAAGCTATTATTGATATGAAAAGGTATTGCCACCTGTATAAAATACTGAACGCAGATCCTTCACTGAAGTGGCAAATTACAAAGATCTTGATACTCTCAATGCACTTAGCAAGCTGATTTCAATAATTAGGCCTCGGAATATTACAGGTGGAAACGTCCATTAACATACAAGATAGTAATATCGAAAGTTTAAAGGAAAGCATCAGGGGTAAAGGAATAATGGACGATGGAGCGATGGGACCTTAAATGCTCCTTAAATAAAAACTGGCCGCTTTTAAGCACATTCACGATCTAAGACCCATAGACTGACACTTCAAATATACGTAAGGGCAGTAAAGACGACTACAAAGAGTGATCCTGTGGTAGGGGTGTAAGTATACTGCCACCGTACGTCCTGTGTGTCGTAAAAGGCGACTAAAAGGGCATCTGCTGCCTTGCAGTCTTACTGTTTAGTAAAAGGCTAGGCCAACTGTCAATAACTGTGGAAACTGCTGCCTTGCAGTCGTACTTTTTAGTAAAAGGTTAGGCCCACCGCCAATAACTGTGGAAACTGCTTGCCTTGCAGTCTTACTTTTTAGTAAAAGGTCGTAATTCTTAGTAAAAGGCTAGGCCCACTGCCAGTAACCGTGGAAACTGCTGCCTTGCAGTCATACTTTTTAGTAAAAGGCTAGGCCCACTGCCAATAACTGTGGCAACTGCAGTCTTGCAGTCACACTTATTTAGTAGAAGGCTGGCCCACTGCCAGTAACTGTGGAAACTGCTGTCTTGCAATCGTACTTTTTAGTAAAAGGCTAGGCCCACTGCCAATGACTGTGGAAACTGCTGCCTTGCAGTCGTACCTTTTAATAAAAGGCTAGGCCCACTGCTTGGATAACTGTGGAAACTGTTGCCTTGCAGTCGTACTTTTTAGAAAAAGGCTAGGCCCACTGCCAATGACTGTGGAAACTGCTGCCTTGCAGTCGTACTTTTAAGAAAAAGGCTAGGCCCACTGCCAATGACTGTGGAAACTGCTGCCTTGCAGTCGTACTTTTTAGAAAAAGGCTAGGCTCACTGCCAATAACTGTGGAAACTGCTATCTTGCAGTCGTTCTTTTTAGTAAAAGGCTAGGCCCACTGCCAATGCCTGTGGAAACTGCTGCCTTGCAGTCGTACTTTTTAGTAAAAGGCTTGGCCCATAGCCAATAACTGTGGCAACTGCTGACTGGCAGTCGTACTTTTTAGTAAAAGGCTAGGCCCACAGCCAATAACTGTGGCAACTGCTACCTTGCAGTCTTACTTTTTAGTAAGGGGCTAGGCCCACTGCCAATAACTGTTTAAACTGCTGCCTTGCAGTCGTCTTAGTAAAAGGCTAGGCCCACAGACAATAACTGTGGAAACTGCTGCCTTGCAGTCGCATTTTTTTTAGTAAAAGGCTAGGCCCACCGCCAATAACTGTGGCTGATGACAGCACGGGCATGCGGTCGTAAAAACCTCCTTTGCCAAAAATAAACCATGCCTGATGATGTCTTTGATGGAAGGCAGTGGAGAAGAAGGTGCATCCGGCAACCGACCACTTAATGAAGGGATAACGGTGGGAAAGAAGAAAGACGACTAAAAAGAGAAGTGGATAAAGGTAAAATGGATGTGGACTTACAGGTGTTAGAGGGGAGGCCTAACATAATCTTTCCAGCTAAGGCAAAATATGAACAGCATAAACATTAGACGAGCCTAATACATAGTAGCTTCGAAGTATAAGACCCACCTAACCACGACGACCCTCAGAAATGCTCAAGAAGTGTACTGCAAATCCTATACATAGGATAAACTAGATAGACTGTGCAGCGTTACCTTTTAAATGTTACTGAAACAAGCTATTTAACAGAAATGTTGCTGTGATCCAAAAGACGCGTGAAACTGCCACTCGAGCATAAAAACACTTACTACCACTGAAAATCACAAAACTATAAATAACACAGTTGAGCAACTTCAAGTGTAACTAACAGTATATAAAATCTAACAACTGTTAACCTACATTCGTCAGTCCACTACGCGCTCCAGTTGACAAAATTCACCGATGTAAAAAAAAAAAAAAAATAAAATAAACAGCTTAAAAGACATTAATGATGTTCATTCTAAAGAATCCTAAACGTAATACCTATTCTCGAAGTAAAGAAGCTATTCAAACCAAATAGGCAGGAAGATGGGTAAATATAGAAACAAAGGCTTTAAGAAATGTCACACAAAAAATATATAAATAACAATAAACTGGACTGATAAAACTGCGTGAAGAGCCCAGCTTGCTCGAACAACAAAACGGCAAGACCACGTCAAAGCTCCAATCATGAGTAAGATAAAAACAAACGGGTTGTGGCCACCTTGAGCTTTTAAGCGCTTACTTTGAACGATAACAACAAGAATTCAGACATTACCAGAGGTACAGCAAGGCAAAACTCTCCTAAGGCCCCCATACACTGATCGATTGTCTGAACGGCTGTCTGAACGATTGTCGTTATCCACCCACACACACACACACTATTCAGACAGTATGAACGATCTCCGCACCGATTTCAGTCTGAACAAAGAGTTTGTCTAGAGAAGACATTATGGCATCATCTCTAGAAGAGACGCGCGAGATAGCGTTTTATCGGCAGACAAACCCATACATTGAACGATCTATGTATGACAGACTAAAGTTGCAAGCCAACAACCTGGTCGTGACAGATTCCCGCTGAGATCGTTCAGACACGAAGCTCCGCCAACTTTTGCATTCAGACAATCCCATACACAGCGTCTTCGCGAACGATACAGACAGTCGTTCAGACAATCGTTCAGCAGTGTATGAGGCCTTTAATCAGACTTCCTTAATTATGATGAGAAAAAGCAAGTTCGACAAAGTCAGCCAAAGTTACTGCAAACTTTACAGGAACTAATCCTGGGAAAAGTGCGACTATCATAAGGTAGTCATTTTCCAAGGTATAAATGATATAATAGTACTAAGTTTGCTATTTTTTTTCTTTAAAATGAAAATACAACAGATAAAATCTGAGCTCTCATTTTTGTGAAATTATTTCGAAAATGCAATGGAATAATTCAGACAAAAAATAATTTTATTTTCCTTTGAGCAGAATCTGCATCATATACTATAGTCTACCGCGCCAAAATTTTCCTTTTTTATGCAAATTTAACTGCCCACTAACTTCGGCTATGCAGAAGAAAAAGTTCACTAACCTGTAAGGTGATACTAAATATAGGTGTTACACTTCAATGTTAACTTATATGGTTTTATTAAAGGTATTAAAGGAGATATTAACTCCTCGTGACTACTTTTATTGATTTGTTTAATTTCTTTCTAGAATAGTAAAAGCTATCGGAAAATTTCCGATGTTCGCTGCAACGATATATATTCCTCCATCACTGAAACAACTCTGCAGCCTTATAGGAAAGGAAATTAATGCCTCATTCAATTGACAACACCAATTTAATTAAAAACCCACGAATGGTAATCTTAAATGCGAGTCATGGAGGCGAAAATAAGTGCTTCGACCTTGACGCACGAACAAATTAATCCTTTCTTAACGGATTTCTTAAAAACCTAAGCACTTATTTCGAGTCATACTAAACACTTAAAATTTGTAACCTTATACGGTAATAATAAAGGGGGATTAATTCCCTTTTGGACTAGTTTTACCGTAGATACTAGGAGTCTCTTTCTAAAATTAAGGACATATCTGAGAAGCTATCTGATTGATTGATCGATCGTAAGGTGTTTTTACGTTGCATGGAACCAGTGGTTATTCAGCAACGGGACCAACGGCTTCACGTGACTTCCGAACCACGTCGAGAGTGAACTTCTATCTCCAGAAATACACATCACTAACCCCTCAGTGGAATGCCCGAGAATCGAACTCGCGTCCACCGAGGTGGCAGGCCAAGACCATATCAACCACGCCACTGAGGCGCTGAGAAGCTATGCTGGCAGCAGCTGTAATTCTTTTCCTCTGGTATATACGATAAACGTCAACCAGAATGCAAATGATGGTCTAATGCTGAATGCAAATGGTAAATGATTGCCGAAATCTTACAGCATTATCAATCTGGCCAATTGAAAAGAAACTCACAAAATCACTTTGTAACTTGTTTACTTCTAAGTATTTACATTTAGTTTTACTCCACACTCGAGTACTTTCAGGCCCTTCTGTGGCCCATTCTCAAGAGATGTTTGGGATGTTAGCCTGGGTCAAGGCCCAAACATCTCTTGAGAATGGGCCACAGGAGGTCCTGAAAGTACTCGAGTGTGGAGTAAAACTAAATGTAAATACTTAGAAGTAAACAAGTTACAAAGTGATTTT